>NC_058028.1:3817829-4058801 GCF_019176455.1 Solea senegalensis
AACAGCACCCAACACAACATACACCAAGCTTATTAATACATTTCATTCATAAAAAATTACACTACACTGATTTTTAACATTTCATATTAGGGGAAGAATATGAAGCACACTTATGAAAGCATATTTCCATTATATACTCTTGTATATACCTTGTCTCCTTGGCCCAATGGATTGTGTGATTTATCCAACACTGAGCTTAATGACACCTTTAAATGCTTAAATGATGTACATGTATGGACGAGGCCTTCAGTGACTCTAATTATGTTCAGTAAGGATGCAACCAATATACATCCTTTAAATCCTAATACAGACACTGTTACTTAGAAATATTTGGTAATTTTGTTATTGATCCGATTAAGCCATCTTTGCTGGTAACAATGGCACAGCTAGACTATATTCAGTTTAAATTTTAATTTGTCAAAATGGGCATAGGTGTAGCTCCTCACAGGTCTTTCAGTTCATGTAGGCTTGAACCTTTTTCTACCTGGCAACTTTAAATCTCTGGGGGGGGTTACATATCTTACAGTAGGCTACGGATAAAGAAAGACACGTAAAACAAGAAAATAAATAAAAGAATGTAACATGAATGTGACTTACAGCTATTGATCACATTTTCAGGAAACATGATAATATTGACTCACACTGAACTGAACAGGATGAGGCACATATGCTATGTGTTTGCAACTGGCCCACATCAAGATACACAACGGATGCAGTGATGAAACGTGCACTGATGTTTCGGTGTTGTCATGTGACACACAGGTTTTAGCTGTGTTAGCGAGAACAGTACCTTTGTGGGCAGCACAGGATTCATTGCTATAAGCTAAAAGGTGTTTTTGACCCACCTTGGAAGGGACTGGATGCTTGCTGAGCCAGAGTGAGGTGCTCCTCCGTCAGGTGGTAGACGGGCTGGTGCTGGTTGATCTCCACACTGGTGCACACATTGCTCTCACCATGCAAGAAGAAGGTAAAGGCGCAGGACAGGTGCTCACTGTGTGGAAGAAGAGAGAAGGAGATGAGTCGTGTGGAATTGCACTGCTTGAACATGCACCTTTGAAAGGTCTAATAGAGTGAGAGTGACTGCTGTAGAAAAATGGAGCAAATCAGATGTACTGGTTCACGTAGAAATAGGGAAGATACAGACAGAAAGTATGATGATTAAAGACACTCCCTTTTTGTAAAAGGCTGCAATGCAAACTGAACTCTTCTGCTTCAACGTGACATGACTTAATAGAAGAAGGAAGCTAGAGATGGTTAAAAGGCAGAACTAATCCTTGTACCCCCTGGTCATATAAAATCCCTTATGTGCTTGCATCAAATTTATCTGTCAGCTGGCCAGTTATTTACTAAATAAATTCTTCACTGATAATTGAGGATCTCATGCATCCCTAAACTACAACCATTAATAGCCATAAACAGCACTCCAGGATTGACCTTCAGGAAGAAAGTCAGCAACGCAGAGATCACAGGTGCTTTGTGTATGTGATTGTTTTTGTGCATCTGTCTGTCTAGTGTGGATAGTGCTGTAAATAAAACACAAGGACAAACACCCTCGGCTACAACTGTAACTTCACCGCTCAGCCACGTAGCTTATAATGATTCCTGTCTGTGCCAGTCTGACCTCAGCAGTACACAACAAAAGTTGTACAAGAAACGAAAAACAAGGACAAGGCAGATGGAAGACGACAAGGCAGAGCAAAATGCAGACCCTTGTCTGTCGAGTCTCCTCTCACTTTGAGTCTGGAGTCTGCATCCAATGCATATGCCCACAAAAACGTGACACACAAATACAGAGAGAGCAAGAGAAAGCACAAATGACCAGTGACCCAGCAAAGGGGTGACTTTGGAAGTGGATCAAAGACAGCTACATTCTCAGAGGGTCTGCTTCAGCAAATATCAGCTTTCTTGTCCCATCTTTGTCTGGCACACCTAGTCTACAGAGGATTAAAGAAAAGGAGCAAAGATGGCAAGAGACAGAGTGCACACTTCAATATTACCACCAATCAGTACGCCAATCTGTGGTTGACATGTATTTTAAACTTAATTTTGGATTAGATAGTGTGGTGCTTGTTAGTGTATAACTAAGTCAAAGCAACAGAGATTTAGAGTTCAGCAGTTCTACCAAATGCCAATTGGGAGAACTGGTGGTTGGACTGCAGCTGCCATGCTGCTCATGCTCCAATACAACAAGTTAATTATTGGTCAATGTTATGATATTAAAGCTTTGCAGGCTAGATTCAAGCTGAGGCAGCTGTGTGCAATTGTAAAGAGGAGACACAGACATACAGACATAAAATCTTTCAAGTCCAAGTAGCAGTGATCATTGGTATTAGGAGGAGGCATCATTTCATAACTTCACTACAATGTCAGTGGTGGGCCAAAGCCGGCCATCCTCCTCCTTTGAAAAATTCAGCCAAGCTGATGTAAAGCTTTAGCAGCCTGACTCACTCGCCACTGAGACAGCAAAGACCCCAGTTTGACTGAAGCTACAATAAAGACTTCAGGAGCTGGAGCCACACAAATCAAGTTAGCCATCTTCCAAATCTTTTTAGAATTAAATTCCATCTGTTTACACAGTTCATTTTTGCTCAGCAAAAGGGGAAACAGAAAGGATTTTGTACAATAAAGACCAACTTTGACTGACTTCTTGATTTGTCTGAGGCTGCACTCAGAAGACATCAGCACTGTTGGGATTAAATGCATTTTCCTTATCAATTCCAATAATGCCACCACACTGATACTTCGTGGGAACTTAGACGGAAGGGCCCTGAAAAACTCAGGATTTTGCCAGAATAGCAGAATAGGGCTCTCACTGTATTGATTTTTTTCCCACATTACAAATTTGCAAAGCCATTGACACAGCTGTGATAATGGCCATGCTGTTAAAATAAGAAGCACTGAGTTTCCCTGACATGCTGACAGATGACAATACAATCTATTTGTCAGACAAGACAATACATTTGTCTTTGTGTCTGTCCATGATCAGTTGTTCTGGCTGCATACGTAGCTGTGGCACGAGGGAAGACAAACTCACAGAACTATCATGTTCCTTAAGACCTATGTCCACTTACGGTGAGAAAATACACAGAAGAAAGCTGACTGCAGTATGTATTTATAGTGCCACCAGCAAACAATCTCTGTGGAAAAAAGGATTATTATCTATAATCACTAAAAGATATTAAAAGATATATTTTTTGCAGTGGTGCAACAGTGCATTTTACTTCATGGAGCACATTATAAGATGGTATAACTGTCAGTACATTCAAGTATGTAGTAACATTATTGTATGGTTGTTGGTTTTTTTTTGGTTTTTTTTACATACTAACAAGTACAGCTAGTCAGCTTCCTTCAACCGTTTAATAAAAGAAAAACTGACAGGTGAAATGACACAACACACTCTTACATACCCCGAATGACAGGTACACAGAGAGGGCTGATGCGGAGACAAGCCCAGTAAGAACACTCTACTGAACGAAAACTACTGACCCAGCCAAATGCTATTAAATTGTCAGATAGACATGGGAAGATGAGAAAACTGTGGTTGGAGTCCTTTCACTACAGAATTTGTATCCGCGTGATTAATCACAAAAGCCTGACTGAGAACAGATGCTTGCAGCAGTCACCTGCAGGAGAAGCAGTGGATAAATGCAAACAGAAGGAAAAAAAAACACTGGTGAGCAGCCAGGTGAGGTTGTGAATGGAGGACGAGGGAATTTGGCCACATGCTGGAAGAGAGAGCAAAGACACTGTTGTAAGAAAAGTTCAATTTACACAGCCTCTTCAGTGCATGTATCATGTTAATAAAAAGAACAGGGAAAGTGGAGACATCATTGTTCCAACTTGTTCCAAATGCAGAAATAGTCACAGAGTTAGTCACAGAGATAGATTGACTTCTGAGTAAAGAGGAGGGTCAATATGGTGGGAGTAATTCCAGAATGTTGGCATGCTACCGTAAAGGCAGCATAATGAGAGGTCTTCAAGACAGTTCAGCACTACACCAAACCTTCTGGACAGTGAGTGGGGAAAGAACAGCAAATAAATAAGGTTGTAGTTGAATGTAAGGCAGACAGGGGTCCTTCTTATCATCAAAGTATGTAGCAAAATAATGGAAGATAATAGGAAGTGGTGGTGGGGTCATTTGAGGATCTGTTTTTTTTCTTTCTGTGCCAACAGGAAAAGAGGGGAACTGGCCAAAACGCAACAAAGGGGAGGAAAGAGAAAGCAACCATGAGATAAACAGCAGTGGAGAGGAACTACATGTGTTGCTGTGTTCTCCAGACATCCACAGAACTGCAGTGTATCATTCACCTCACACGTGCAAAGAAAACCTTACACTACACATTTCCACACATCTGTGCTTCTAGGATGTAAGCTTGAGGTAGAGGGCTGCCACCTGTGGCTCAAGAGGCAGAAGTACAACAAAACTTGCTTACTTTCTTTCATTCTCTTGGTATCGCACCAGATTCAACTTCATTCTTCATGTACGTATGTGACGTCACAGATTGCTACACCAGTGTCAACCCATCCATTACTTTTATTATCTGACATGTCAGCTGTCTCATTTGAGCTGATTACATTGAATCCCAATTAGTTGTTTTAGGTCATTCTGTATGAACATATGAACATAATAATGAAACAAGATTTTATACATCTAGTCCAGTGAAAAGTAAAATCTGTTTCTACTTTCCACATACATAACTTTTCAAGGACGACAGGTAATCCCGGGCTTTACTCTGAACTCAACAGGTGCTTTTTTAGCACTTGGCTGAGCAAGAACTGAAACTTCAACACAAACATGGCCACATGACACATTCCCTCATCACCAAGTCTCTCCCTGACACACAAATGCAATGGGATTTAGTGAGGCTTAGGCTATGACAAAATGCAGCACAAAACGGGGAACCTTTGTGTGTGGCATCAATCCAAGTTCAATTCTTCTGCAAACATCCACAGCCTGTTAGTGCAACAAACACAACAACTTCAGTGTGTGGGCTTGACACACACCTGCAAACATCAGCCGTTAACCATGGCAGGGTGAGTGAATGTGGCAGCTAAAAAGAGGACAGCAGGTCAAATGTAGGCACAGACAAGCCACATCAATGTATTTTTTTTCCTTTACATGATTACACAAAATAGAAATGCACATAAAGGACTGTGGGTCTATGTCAGTACAATGTTCCATGCATGCATGCTAGGGCTTTGTTTAAAAAATAGATTTTATGATGCATAACGATATTTATTTTGAAGATGCTATATTGATTGATAACATTTTTAAATCCATCTTTTAAAATATGCCATTTCCTGTATCCTCTTACACCATGGTTCTCAGTGGTATGCAAGCTTCCTCTGGTGGTACATGGAGGAAAGTGAAGTAAATCTACAGACGGGTGGGCTGGAGAAAGGCTAGCCTGGCCCCATCGTAGATTAACAGAATATGCCTGTCAGCACCTCCTTTGACCTTTCACAGCATGTTTAATATATTTTTTCCTGTTAGAAAAATGTAAGTTTCGATTTTAGGTGGCAGCAAGTCTAACACCATTTCTTAACCAGGTGCAGTGACTTCCTGAAGACTTTCTTTAACTGAAGAGAAAAATCCCTGAAACAGTCCCTTGTGTGCTTGACCTCTAAATTAAATCCTAATGAAATTATGATTTCATTTGAAAACTATTTCTTACTTTGCCTCAGGAACCCCCTGAAGGAGCCCTCAGGGGCTTTATGCTATGACACATTGAGTTGATAAAGTCTGTCGATCTTGTCTCAAGACTCAGTTGTCAGGGATTTCAGAATGTCATCTCCCCTGCAGCGAGATACTGTGAGCAATTGAAAAAAAGGGGAACCAAAACCTGAGGCCAGTGTTGAGAACCAGAGAAAATTGGGCACCTGTATGATTTGAACTCCACCTGTCAGCAGCAAATGTACATGAACCAACACAGACAGAAATGCCTTTTAAACAACTTAATGTTTCTCATCCCGTTTTTGTTTGCTCTATCATTATTGTATCCAGCAGGCTGTATCCAAAGACTTAGTCCACCATCCTCCAGAAAGAGCAGATACTTGCCAGATATTAATTCATTAACTAGATTTGTGGGCTCGCTCGATCTCTCAGTCATGTTGAGAGCGCATGAAGGAGGGAGGGCTGCTGTTGTAGCCTGACAAAAAGCCACACAATCTTCTAATCATCTGTTCTACCTCTCTCTCTGCCGCCATGTTTTCACCCACTCTCTTCTGCTCTGCTGTTAATTTACTGACTGGCAAATAGATAGTGCTTCTCACTGATATGCTCTCTCCTTTCCCTCTTCTTGCCGTGCGCTTGCTCACATTGCCCCTCTAAATATCCACAAAGGCACTCCCTGCTCCACCTCTCACATGCAAATGGCCGGTGGCCTTTGCCTTGGTACGAGGACAATAAGACATGGATTTGGAGCAGGGCCACATACAAAGGAGGGCAGGTGGGCACATTTGCCTTCAGCTAGCATGCCATGGAAAAAAAGGTGCCAAAGGCCAGCGGCGACAGCAAGGGGAGACCAGTGGGAAGGAATGAGCCACACACGACTGACCGTCTTGCTCACAGCCACAGGGGTGGTCTGCTGTGAGGCACACAAACAGCTGATCACCACCATTTAACTTCTATATGACCTCTATGTGTTTAAGTAAACTGAGAAGCTATTATTTTTACATAAAACGGGCAGTCCACCCCAACTCAATTTGGAAAAAAACAGTAGATTAATGTCTTGATTAAATAATTACTCAAAAAACAGTGTGACAGCTTACATTTTTGAAGGCATCATGTTTAATCTCTGTTTGCACTAAACTGCACTAAAACAACAACAACAAAAAACCTTACTGTTTTTCAGAGTAAAACATCTCATTATCTTATATGTTGTCTGCATTAAGGCTTGCCAGCAGATAAATGGGTGGCTTGTTGTTACAGCAAATGTTCACCAATGTAGTCCTAAAAGGGGAGCGAGCATCCAAATTCATTCCCTGACAGTTCGAGCTTTGTGAATTAATGTGCTTTGAAATTTTTGTATCTACCATGGGATTATGGTGTTCCTGCCAAATTGTCATGCATTAGTGACTCTGTCATTGCATTTCATTTTCCAAGGCCCATCAATTTTTGTGACACTATGTGGTTTTGTTGTTAAGTAATTGTTAACCAACAAAGCCGTACCCCCAGAGTGACATGATTATTATCAGAATTTTTTTTTTCCCGGGATGGTAACCTTTTGTTTGCTTTATAAGTAATTAAACAGGTCAGACCCATTGTGAACGTATGAAAAGAAAAAGCATAATATTTATTACACCATTGTTTTATTGTTATTGGATTATTGTCATTTATTCACTGTTTTTGCAGACAATATAAAACAAATGGTTAGAAAACCATAAAAGAGGAGAGGAATCTGTCACTGACCATTAGCTGAGTCTCTCTCTCTCTCTCTCACAAAATGCCACACTCAAAAAGTTGATAGGACCACTCAGAATGTCCTCACAATACGTGAGTCGAACCAGAAGCTGTTCTAACAACAATGGTCCGACATGTGCAGGCTCACATACTCACTCACATAAGGTTGCACAGATAATATGAAACCTGGTTGGAGGTGAATCATCATCGGCGGCCATGGAGTCTGAGGTGGTGAGAACAGTTCAGAGGATCAAGAGGGGACAAAAGGGAAGGATGCAGGGCTGTGACATTCCATAGATGTTTGTTGGGCTTAAACGGTTGTGCACTCTAAAGTGAGCTTCCGTTTGGCTGATGTACAGTTCCCCAGAACAACAACAACAACAGCAGCAGCAGCAGCAGCAAGTGTGCTTTCCAATGGGATACTCTCTTCCATCTCTGGGCATGCAGCTGTCACCTCTGGTGTATCATGGATGTCTGCCATTTTTAGCAGCTTGTTATAATAATTTGTAACATGTAAACATGTTTTGACTAGTCGTGTGACAGGACATACTGGCATTGACAGTTTCTGACGCAGCATTAATAAATAATGTTTCAGGAATATGGGCTCACAATAACAATCAAACACCATGAGAAAAAAGATTAGAATTAACTGTTTTGACTACAGTTGATGCAAGAGATTTACCAACTCACACTTTCCATCAAAACTTGGTTAGTCATTAATTTCTTTGTTTGGAGGAGCAGTGTGTGGTAGTATTGTTTACACAATGACTGGTACATAAAAGGACAATGCTAAATTTGTATTAGCCATGTTAGGATCAGACACAGGACCATGGCAAGATGTAAATAATTATCAACAAAAGGACATTAAATAAAAAATAAACAAGTTAGAGAGCACATATGATCTCCACTATTGTCTGGCCACCTGACCACTGGGAAACAACAGGACTGACTACTGCAAATGGAACACAAACACACAAGGCTTTGAAAGAAGCACCAGCTTTGGCTTTAGCACACATTTCACACTGGAGAAGTAGGAACTAAAACTTAAGGCCAGTGCACACAAACACGCACAAAAAGCTCTATTACTTCAAATTGATTTCTTCTGCCGCAAATGGAGAAGAAGTTGAGACTCTTTGTACTTGACAGATCAAACTTGGAAGGGAGAGAGAGAAATGGAAAGAGGTGGAACGACGTGTCCATAAAAAAAGGAGAAATCTGATTCTCTCCAAGTGTGTCACAGACATACAGCCAGAGCCAACTAAAGATAATGCTGACATAACCCTGACATCAAATTGGGTTCCAGCTCCCTCCACATTTAGTCTACAGATTACACACAAAAGCAGACATGTACACTCACATGTGCACACCAGGGTTCCTCTAATATACCTCCTGTCAGCGAAAAAAAAACCATCATTCTAAATCTGCACCAGATCCCTTTACTCTTCAGGAAAAATATTTTTATTAATTATACTCATTACCATGTTCACATAATCACTCCGCAGCTGCATCCTAATTGTAATGTGACATCTGTTTCTTCCTCAGAAAAAGGCACTTGTGTATCCCTGCAGAGTAATATACATTTAATTGTTAAAGTTTTGTATTCAACGTTTTCACAAAAACCACTTACTTTTTAACACATCTACACACCTGTGGGTTGAAAACTCAATATGTTATGCTAGTATGTAATGAGGACTGTATTTTAAGCCTGTTTGAAGACAGTAGGCCATGCCATTAGTAATATAAGTTGTGCAGTTGTTATAATAAAGCTTAATTACCCAGAGCCATGGCCAATTAGTCAGCCTCATCCTGTATTAAAGCTGTGTGTCTCCAGTTACACCACAAAAGCCCTTTTTTCTTTCAAATTAGCTGGAATGCTTGTTCAAAATCATGTTTTAGTTACTGTGGTTTGAAAGTCTGCCGGCTGCTAGCTGCAACATATTCTGTACAGAATTATTAATACGCTCTGTGGCCACATTTGTGGGCTTTATTGAATGTAATCCAGATGAATGAGGACAGGTTAACAGAAGGACATGGGCTCTTTGTTTGACTGAACAAGTGTATTAACTCGCATGATGTGATGTGTGAATAAATATCAGATGAATGGTGAATAACTGCAGAGGAATTTGACTTCATTATCAGGTTGCCACCTCAACTATGAGTATTTGACCTAGTGTAACACAGCCAGAATGACTAATCAGGAGTAGGGATGTGCTGACAACTGATAACAAACAGGTGCCAGAACTAAATTGGTAAAATGATGCACTGATAAGATCTGATGTTATTGATCCTAGTCTATGTACTGGGGAAAGGAAGTTCCTAGAGGGATTTGGACATTTCTCATATGCCCCAGCAGCAATTTCCTGCAAAACACAAACACGCACACACACATTAACTTTTAATGTATGTTCAAAAACTAAACTAAATTTGAAACTAAGCCAGCTTTGAAAATCAAGGATGAATTTCGATATGAACTTCCTGTCTACAGTTTTTGACAGATCAAATCTGAATTTGTTTTTCATGGGTAGGTGAGTAAGTGTGTTCCCATTCGAATTTGGTAAGAATCTAACCACACTGCAAAAACAGCCCGATTATAAAATGTACCTTTTTAAGATGAAGAATCTGCCAAAGGTTGGTTGGTTATGATACTTAAAACTAGTTTTTACTGTAAATCTTCAGCCACTTTCAGACTAATGTGTCTTAAAACAAGGAAAAACAGATAAAGTCAAAAAGAAAGGTTTAACATTCCTTACATGACATAATTTCTTTTACACTGATAACTTAGTTAAAAATTATTCTTGTAATTTATCTTTTTAAGGCAAAGTTAGATTTCTTTTAGTTTTTCTACTGCAAAACAAGATTATTTTCGTTATTTTTTAGGCAAAAACCAAACCCGGAAATCCCAGAAACTAATTTTAGTTTGGTTTAATTTTAATGGCCCACCTCTACTTGGTGGTATATTGCTTTTTTACAATGATACAACTGCATGTTTTACCATTAAAATGTATGAATAGACTGCATACATTCAGCCACCTGTGTTCCAAACACTCCATCATTTACTTCCTAGCATTGATTATGGGCTTTACATCTCTGAAATTAAGTGGAATTTAATCTGTGCATTGATTTGCTTCAGGGAAGTTTTTTTTCTCAGATGAACTCATCTGATCTTGAGTTCTAAGTGTGTAATCCGTGATTTAATGCTTGTGTTTCCCTCTTGTAACACAAGAGACAGAAACAATTATTTGTATTATCATTATTGCCCTCAGAATTTGTGGTTGTACTACGGAATTTTTGGTGATTTGCTCCTAAATTGCTTATTTTCTGCTGTATTCTGATATATTTTCATTTAAAAAAAAAATTATTTCTTTTTAGACAAAACCAAGCTTTTCAGCATTGTGTCAGAGGTAAATCTGAGTTTACACTAACACAACACAGGTCACAACACACCTGCTGCTGTCAAACCAAAGCAGGTTTTTTTCCTTTGAGTCATTTCAGAAAGCAACCTCTGACAGGAAACAACAATGATGAAAAGTAAAAGCAAGGATTTCTGTTGTGAGGCCAATATGAGTTGAAACTGAAAGTAACTGTGAATGGAGCTGTTAGTTCTCAGCCCATAGTCAAGGTTTGGCGAAGAACAAATGAGGAAATGCATGCGTGTTACCGTGTCATGCTATCTCAGGCTCTGTCCACACGGAAATGGAACAACATGACACTGTAGTTCATATGCCAGGTCTGAACGTGGCGCTGTAACGAGTATATTACAGCGTGTACAACGACAGAAATGGACAGAATGAACCTAGCCAGGGCGACTAAGGAAAGAAAATAAAAGTTATCATAAAGCGAAAACAGACCAAAGAATCTTCTAACACAAGAGAGGAAGACACTGACGATAAAAGTAAGTGACACCCAATGCAAGTGCAAGAGAAAGACATGGGATTATGACATCATCAGATTAAGCCATAGTGTATTGGTTGTCTACAGGAAAACGCAGGGGTTGTGTTATTTTTCATTTTCAAAAAATTGCATTTCAGGGCTCCTAAAACTTCAGATTTACCTTGACTTGTTTTTCATGTGGACAGCCCATTTCCCAGAGATATCAAATTCTGCCAATTCAGACTAAATCCTGGATTTTTCCGATGAAAATGGAACCAATTTCCAAACATAGCCCAAAAACATCCTGGTAGTGCGGACTTCCCTAACAGAAACATTTATCCAGTCACACTATTGAATTTAAGTTCTTTTTTTTGCACTTCCGCTTTTTGACGTATACTCAACTTCAGCCTAATGTTATGTACATAGCAGAAGAGAGACAGAACACTGATTAATCTGCTTTGTGTGAAACACATTTGACAATGTTTAGAATGCAGCTGACGTCCGTTTATTTTCAGAAGTCAGGCGTTACAGTAGCTCAACCTGCGCCCATCACTGTCGTGTATAAATCACCTGAAAGCAGGGGGAAGCTTTACAGGTCTAATACAGACTTTCAGGGTCTCTGTCATGTGATCCTTATCCTGCTGAGTGTGTTTGATCGTGAGTCGCCGTGATGGAGTGATTGACATTAGACATGTGGGAGGAGCAGCTGACAGTTGGGCATCGCAAATTGTCTGCACACCCGATAACGAGCTGTCCACCCGTCTGTTAGATTTCCAACAGGGGGCTACATTTAGAAGACGGACTCCTGCCTCTGATTTACAGGACTGTCCTGCTCATTTTCGGTCAGTCAGACTATTAGCAGCACCGTTACCAATCATGGAGAGCATAGATCAACATACAGCCACAGATGGGGCAAGAACAATTGTGAGTGATGCACCGTCCTCCCCTCTTGTTATTTAAAATTCTCCCATATGGTTGGTAAATTTGCCCCCCACCCTTTTATTTAACAAAAACCCATCAAAATGACTTTTGTTTGGCCCGGACCAAGTCAGTGTAAAAGTGAATATAAATAAAATTGCTGTGATTTGTGTGATAATGTTTTGATATCAATGCCTTTTATCATAGAACATCACAGGTCCATGACTAACTAATTACCCTCCTACATCAAAGGTCCCTTTATCATATAACATCAGCGGTCTACGCTGCCCTTTATCATAGCATCAAAGGTCACTTAATACCTACTCTACTTACCTACAACATCAAAGTTCCAAGGTATTGATCGATCTAGCTATGCTAGCTAGCTATCAATATCTAGCTCAGAATCAGATTCAAGGACACCATTTACTAATCATTTTGCATAATTTCTGTTTGTGAACATCAATCAGAGGCCAAATGTCAATAACAACAACAACATCACTTTGCCACATGCTAGATAGCTTGATATTTAGCTGTCTAGCTCTGTATCTATCTAGCTTGCTATTTATTTAGCTAGCTGGCTGGCTAAATAACTGTTCACAAAAACAAATAGACTGTTTGAAAGACTCTCATTCTGGTTATGCAGACATTCATGTCCAGGCGGTCCATTGATGCTCATCATTGTGCTGCGTTTGCTCTGAGTTCCAATGATGGACCGGGCTTTTCACTACTTAAGGGAGACTTTGATTTCGCCCAGCTATTACCTGTCAGTCTCAGTAATGCGTACATGGTATCTCAGCCCATTTTCCACCTGCTTGCTTTGATGCCCCCCAGTAGGCTGTTGTCAGTGGTGTCCATATAAACCGTGTACTTCTTTAGAGGGATAATTTCATGCTTGTAGAATTTGAAGAACAGTGTTATTGATTGCTGTTTTCTCCTCTTTTTCTTTTTTTTTTCCCTTGAAGTCGTGATTATCTTTTGTGATTTAAATGGAGCAGTAAAGGTGATACAAACTCCCATTCTACGGTTTTATTGAGTGCTTAAATACTGATCTGAGCCTTCTGTAATTAAAGAGCCTACTTTCCTCTTCCACTGCAGGTCAGTCTTTTCACATTAGCCGGTAAATATGTGACAGGAACCTCCTAGTTAGAGCTGTGGTGTGTTAGATTTGAATCTAAACAAATGGTCAAACCACTTTTCAAGAGTGCACATACTGCTGTTTTTTTTCAACTGCATACAACCCTTTTTTTTCTTGATTTTTAGATCTAATGTTACCCTGTGACATTCCCACACTGCACACAGGAAGTCATTTGTTTCATCTCCAGACAGATGGAGGCAACAGCTAGTAAAATATGACTGGAAACACAAAGATGTATCCAAGTGAAGGAAACCCAGTCATTTGATGGGATAAATGCCCCTTTCCACCCCCTGCTCTGCTGCTTTATACACACAGACGCTCCCTCAGTTTATGGGGACCAAACAGAGTCTGAATAATATCACCATACAAAAATAATCAACAAAAGTTATGAACCGCAGCTTTAATTTCCTCTAGGAGAAGAGCAGTGGGTCAAACGGCAGCTTGAAACTTTCATAATATAATTAAACAGCTCGTTAAAGGTGTCTGAAAATTCTGTCTTTTTTTTAACTGTCTTACTGTCTTCATTTTCCTCTGCAGCTGGTCGGGGGTGAGTTCGACATGGAGACAAACTTCATTATCCAAGAGGCAGAGAGCATCGGCTGCATGGTGGAGCTGCTGGAGCACTGCAACGCCACGTGTCAGGCAGAAATCTGGAGCATGGTCACGGCCATCCTTCGTAAAAGTTTTCGGAACCTGCAGACCAGCACCGAGGTGGGCCTCATCGAGCAGGTGCTGCTCAAGATGAGCTCCGTGGAAGACATGATTGCAGGTACGGCGGCTCTGCTAACAAGTGTCCACTCTCAGGTTCACGCTCAGGTTGTTTAATATTATATGGCACCAAGGTTGTTTAATATAAAAGTGTCACATTTTATATTTTGGAGAGCAACAGTGCCCTTATCATATAACATCAAAGGTCAACTGTGCCCTTTGTATCATATAACATCAAAGGTAAATTGCGCCCTTTATCATTAACATCAAAGGCCAATTGTGCCCATTATTAACACCAAAGGTCAATGGTGCCCTTTATCATTTAGCATCTAAGGTCAACTGTCCCCTTTATATCATATAACATCAAAGGTCAACTGTGCCCTTTATCATAATCATCAAAGGTCAATTGTGCCCTTTATCATTAACATCAAGGGTCAATTGTGCCCTGTATTATTAACATCAAAGGTCAATGGTGCCCTTTATCATTTAACATTAAAGTTTCATTGTACCCTTATCATATAGCGTCACTGTTATGTTTTATTTACAAGTGTACATTGTATTTCAGTTTTTTTTTGTTATTTACAGATTACAGAATGAATTTCTAATCACTGAACAGTTCATTTTCTGTTAAAATTTGGTGCAAATATTCAAGTTCCCAAGGAGAGTTTCTGGAAATTTACTGGGGATTTTCCACCCCCTTTGAAATCCTAAAAGTGTCATTCTCTCTATATAGCAATTTACAAAAAAAAGTTTAACAGAAATGAAAAAAAAACATTTTAAATTTGACAGGTTTTACACAAAGTGAAAGGTTTTAAAATATAAACACAAAAGACATGGAAGATTAAAATGTCTGGCAGCCCATATGGAAGGCATTGTTTGGTCAGGAGCTCCTTTTAATAACTGTGAGGGGTACATTTTGTAAATTTCCATATATATGGGTTTTTACATTCAATCAGGAAACAAAAGCATCTGTGTATAAATCTACATTTAAATCCACATTTTTACTGAAAAACTACCAATGTGGACTTTAGAAGACAATCTCCCACTTTACAATTGAAAAGTAAAAGGTTTTTTTTTACTTATCGTTGTTTTTACTTATTATTATTATTATTGTTATTATTAGTAGTATTATTATTACTATAATACACATTGTGCTTCCATATTTGGGTCAAGCTGCTTTTTTTCTCTCCCAGTGCAAATTATCTGTGCAACTTGCAAATTACGTTCCATTTGGTGAAATCTAAATGTATTTTCCTCGGCGATGCCTGAAAATTAAACATCTTGCCGTGAGGACATCACTTTGATTTTTACTCCGTTTCCCTTATAATTGCTTTCGAAATGTGTCTGTGATATAATGTAATTAAATTTGCAACGGTGTCAGTGAGAATAAAGACAAACTTAAAAGGAAAAAGGGAGTATCTGGACACTTTTTATAGAATATGGCTGTGTTTTGATGACTGTTTCCTTGCGTTTGTTTGCCGATTTAAAGACTTGCTGGTGGACATGGTGGGAGTTTTATCCAGTTACAGCATCACGGTTAAAGAGCTGAAGCTGCTCTTCAGCATGCTGCGAGGGGAAGGAGGCGTCTGGGTGAGTGACAGACAGGAGACGTGAAGACCTGAAGCATTTATCTGTGTGTGTGTGACTGTGTTCTGTTTTTGACACATTCCCGATTTAGGGAATGTCTTAATTGACATTTAGCGAGTTTTGCAATCAAACCCTTTTTATTAAATTTTTTAATTTGTGCAAATGGGAATTTTGAGTACAATCAAAGGTAATTTGTGCTGTAATACATTTCTTTTGACCAAGATTGACCAAGAACGAAAAATTATTTTCATAATTGTGATTTATCTTCAGAAAATGTTGATCAGTGTTTCCCAAACCTGGAAATAATGATGTTCCCAAATGTAGTATTTTGTCCACAAACCAAAATGCTTCTATTTCAATCATTTATTTGTTAAAAAGAGCAAAGAAACCCGAAAATGTTCACATTTAAGAAGCTTTGAAGAATTGGTTATCAAAATAGTTGATGATTAATTTAGTGATTGATTAATTTAAGATTTGTGTTTAGTATAATCTGAAAAATAACCAGTTTGGTTTGTTTGTATTTTTGGCATATCTACAAGCGAACTAAACTTTATTTATAACGACATGTTTCTTCTTTCACATCTTGTAATCCCTTGAGATTAGATGCGCTCATATGCATTACATCAGGGGATTCTAAAAATAAATAACACTTCTGTTTCCCCGCTATCTGTGGGTTGCCATTAGCCCATTTTTGTGGTTTGTGCATTAAAAAAACGGAAACAAAAGAAAAAAGATTAGTCTTGAGGTGTCACATTTCAGATTTCACGCCTCAGAGAGGTGGAAAAGTTTCTGTTTCTGTTTGGCGACGCAAACAGATTCTGCAAATAAGGGTTGACATTCAGAGGGTCTGTATGTTTCATAAATGCTCTTTGTCTACATATACACAAGACTTTGTGACACACTGATTCCTCAACTGGAGTCATGGAACTACGGTGGCCTTCATGTAGCAGAAAGGATGCCACTGTTTTCCATTTGTTTAATTCCCCCTGTGCCTTTTGCGATTTATCATTTGATCGCTGTTGATCTAAAGTGTCCAGCAACGCTCCCTTTCATTTTGCTCAGTTCACAGAAACCGCACCAGGTGACGTCCGGAGCTCTATAAAACCTCCTACACGTTATACTGTATAGAGCTCCACGTCACATGATGTCAAGAGCTCTATAAACTCTCCTACTTGTTATATAGAGCTCTGCATCACATGATGTCAAGGGCTTATAAACTCACCTAGTTATAAATTACATACATATACATATTATATAGAGCACCAGGTCACGTAACGCCCAGAGCTCTATACACCGTCCTACATGTTCTATAGAGCTCTGTGTCACGTGATGTCTGGAGCTTTTAAACTCTCCTACATGTTATATAGAGCTACGCATCACATAACACCTGGAGCTCCAAACCGTCCTACATGTTACCCAGAGCTCCAGGTCACGTAATGCCCAGAGGTCTATGAACTCTCCTATATGTTAAATAGAGCTCTATAAACTCTCCTACATGTTATATAGATATCTATAAACTCTCCTACATGTTAAATAGAGCTCTATAAACTCTCCTACATGTTATATAGAGACTATATGTTATATAGAGATATAACTCTCCTACATGTTATATAGAGCTCTATAAGCTCTCCTACATGTTAAATAGAGCTCTATAATCTCTCCTACATGTTATATAGAGATCTATAATCTCTCCTACATGTTATGTAGAGCTCTACAAACTCTCCTACATGTTATATAGAGATCTATAATCTCTCCTACATGTTATATAGAGATCTATAATCTCTTCTACATGGTATATAGAGCTACATGTTATATAGAATCTCTCCTACATGTTATATAGAGCTCTATAAACCCTTCTACATGTTAAATAGAGCTATATTTAACATGTAGGAGAGTTTATATAGCTCAAGGTCCGGAGCTCTATAAACCCTTCTACATGTTAAATAGAGCTATATTTAACATGTAGGAGAGTTTATATAGCTCAAGGTCCGGAGCTCTATAAAGCCTCATTCATGTTGTAAACTGGAGCTTTAAAGAGAAAAAAAGCTTTGTCTATGTTATTACTTACTCTCTTTTTTTCTTTTCCTCTTTTTCATCATTGCCACCTGTGCAGCCGAGGCATGCTGTCAAAATGTTGTCAGTGCTGAATCAGATGCCCCAGAGACACGGTCCAGATGCTTTCTTCAACTTCCCTGGTCGCAGTGCTGCAGTAAGCTTCTTTATTCCTCCTCCTCCTCCTCCTCCTCCTCTTGAATTCTGATTTAAAATGCCGTGCATTTGTACCGTAGATTAGCAAGTGTCCCTACTAATGTGCGGGTAAAGGCTCTTAAAAACACCATCTTGTGTTGAAAGGCTTGACATCTTAATTAAAGTTCACTCCGGAGCCTGTAGTTTATCTTGGGAGCAGACATATTTAGAGAAATAACAGACGGAGAAGAGTAAGTGGCTGGAGAGATTGGTAGCTCGTGGCAATACTTTAAATTAGTTGTCATAGTAATTTTATTAAATCCTCTTTTTTTTTTCTATTGATTGCTAATGAATTTCTCTGTGAACGTACACACTAATATTAACTTTACCCCAATGCAAAGAGGGCTGCAAAACTATTCAGTATGAGCTGGAATTAATGCAAGAATTATTTTCGAGGACGCCACATGCAGAGTAATCAAAACGTCTTTTAAAAGCACGTAAATTAATTTACCCCCCTCCTCTTCAGTCTGCAGTAAATACTTCATAATAATAATAAAAGGAAATTAGTTGTATGATGTTTCTACACCTTGATTGGAGTCCACTTGTGTTGGCATTGTCATTTTAGCCAAAAATTCACATTTGAAGTAGGAGTATTACGCGATACGTGACAGTGTCTTTACTGCCCCCTTCAGGCTAAAGCTGGGCAATACAGGGCAAAAAAAAACATATCACAATATACGTTTTTATATCACTTGATAACAATATGAATTAAATCCATATATTTGTAAGGCTAAGTGACATATTTCCTATATCCTGGTATACGAGATATATATTGGTATATAAAGCTGCACACAGGTTGTGAGTGACAATACACTGTGAATATAATCTGCTGTTTATGGCTTTAAAATACACGTATTATTACCTTTTTTATTTCAGTGTGGCTTTTAATGTTAAATGCAGGATATTGTTGATAAATTTGGTTACATTCCGCTATAGCACAAATAATTTGCCTTAAAATCAAAGAAAATGTTCAGTAGTCACTTTTTTTTAACCTATAATTTTGACTATTCCATGTAATTTTTTAACCCATATACACAGTAGCCTTTAAATAATCATGGACACCGTATCACGATATCCAGAATCTGTGAACATATTTTGTTTCATGTCACGATAGAGATATAATGTCCATCATTTTCATCCATGTTGAAAACAGTTTTGAGTTCACATTTGTTTTACTTTTGTCCACAAAGCCAGAACATCTGAATCTGAGAGTGAGTAATTGTTGTTGTTTTGGTTTTTGTCCCAGGCCATCGCTTTACCTCCAATCGCCAAGTGGCCTTATCAGAGCGGGTTTACGTTAAACACCTGGTTCAGAATGGACCCGCTGAATAACATCAACGTGGACAAAGACAAACCCTATCTCTACTGGTGGGTACACACATGTTGTTTAAATCTTGTCTATTTCAGTTCAGTCTAATTCAGGCCCGAAACGGCTCCTGGTGTGAATTTGTGCGAGGAGCCCATTGTTATCCTTCAAATTATTATTATATCCGTGGCTTTGCGGTCATTTTTGAGGGGGTTAACGTAAAAAAAAACTCTTTAAAATGCAATATTGGCATAGTTCCCGGACCTGTGTGTTGCTCAAGGGCTCTATAGCGCCCCCTAAGGTGAAAACAGGGGCAAAATTTTTGAGTTTGAAACTGAATTTCCCGAAACTTGGTGGGAAGATGTTATAGACAAAGACGAATAAAAAAGTCGACCGTAACCATGGCCTCAACTCAACAGGAAGTCGGCCATTTTAAATTTTGGCATCAATTTTGACGATTTACACCCTATGTTTGTCACACCAACATTAAAAAAGCATGCCATTGTGTACTAGACACATCAAAGGTGAAAAGTTATCAAAAGGTTTTGTGGACTCAAAAGGGCGTGGCCACGGCAACCCTTGATGTTTTGTTGAATTTCGACCATTCGCCACGAAACAGGAAGTGCCCTATGACTTCGGCATACGTTAAGTTCCACTGATTTTCCTGAATCTTGGCCAACTCGGCCATGAAGTTTGAAAGATAATTTCATACTGAATAAAGATACTTTTTTTTACAAAAAAAATCTGTTCCCTTCAGATCACAAAGACTCTTTTTTTGGAATCTTTTCTCTAAATTGCTTGGACGAATTTTCTTGTGCGTCTTGTACATTGTTTGCAGAATGCTGTGATCTACCCGATCATCAAATTTCAGCAATTTCCATTTGACAAATAAGGGATTTGTTGGATCTCTGTATCGATTCCTGTTCATTCAGTTTGTGTCAGGCCAGTTTTGGTCCACTGGCCACCAGTTGCTCACCACTGCCATGGACCGTACACCCAAAAAATCCATAAAAGTTCACTTGGAGTCAATAAACTGACTCTTGTACCCGAACAAATGTGATACGATGGCAAATATCTTCGCCATCAACATCAAAAATGCACTTTTTTCCTCCTCATTTAATCAGATTACGATTAAAACTTGTTTTTCCGAGGTTAAAATAGTATGTAATACACCATTATTCACACTTGTGATGAGGGAAAGGGGCTTCATTTCCTTTGCATAATTGTCATTAATGAAACTAGAGACAAAGAGAGGGGGGGAACAAGGTCAGATTGTTGCGATTAAACCGCCCCGGGCGCTTGAACTACCGCGGGATGACGTCAGCCGTCGCTGCGGCGGACCGGGAGGCATTGTGATGCTATTAATTTAGTTTTGAATATCTGCCACAGAAGGACCACAAAACGACTCCTGCGTGGGCATGTCGGTAATTAGCGTTGGAATCTGTAACCAATAATTGCAGTGATGTTCAGCTGCTGTTCTGTCTGTTTATGAGAGAAGCGTGGGGGAGAAAATGCAAATTGACACATAAAGGAAACGTGGAGAGGAATGAGAGAGAGAGCGAGTGGATAATAAAGATAAGAAGGGAAGAGATGGCTGATAGGGGAGAGTGTGTTCACACTGATTTCACACAGATAACATTTCTCTCTCTGCTGCTGCTGCTGCTTTACCTGCATCTGTCAGTTTGAATTAGAGAATCTGCTCGGTCTGAGAGGATTTCTTTTTGTGTCTCTCTGATGTGTAACATCAAAAACAGGGGAGGGCGAAAAAAAGAAAAGAAGAAGAACTGGCAAAGAAAAGTCGTTGGTATTCATGCGGCGGCAGCGGCTCTGTCTTTCCATGAGAGTCGCACCAAAAAAAAAAATGGTGCGATATGCCAAGCTAATCCTGTTTATGTATTTCTCTGAGGGCCTCGCAGCTCAGTGGCAGGCCATGTCGACGGCACACACACACACACACACACAAAAGGACTGTATTTTTCAGCTGTGGACAAAGGTTTGATGCTTTTCTCCTCTGATGTTTGATCACAAGCAAAGGTTTTGGGGCTCTTTATCTCTCCGAGCACCTCCAATATGAAAGTTTATATTCTCCTAATCTGCCTTGTCAGAAAAGGCTGAGTTGATCCCAATGGGTGGTGGTAGCTTTGAAGGGGAACTTTGCAAGTAGCTCCCCCTACAGTTGTGGAGTTCATATTTCCACTTAAAAAAAACAATAGCGATAATGTGGACGTTGTCTTTAATCGCCAGTTTGTTACAGAGACCTCCATTTCAAAATCTGCCTCGTCAGAAAAGGTTGATTTGATCAGAGTGGGTGGTGGAAGCTTTGAAAACTGGTCGCTCTTTCGCCCTTTTTCTCTAAGAAGCGATAATGTGGACGTTGTCTTTCATCGCTAACTGGTTAGGAACACCTCCAATTTGGAGAATACAAGTTTTCAAGCTTGCCTTGTCAGAAAAGGCTGAGCTGATCTCTTTTTCTTCGTAAAGAGCTCCCCCTACTGTTCTACAGAGTACATATTTTTTACGACACCACCGTAAACATGCATCGATTTTTCTACCGCTTTATCCTCACTGTTGTAAAAAAAAACTGGCGAAGATGTGGACGTCGTTTTTAATCGCAACTTGCTCCGAAGACCTCCAATCCAGTTTTCATACTTTTTTTTTTTTTTCTTCGTAAAGATCTCCCCCTATTGTTCTGGAGTACATATTTTTAACGACACCACCGTAAACATGCATTCATCCATTGGCTAGCGCCTTATCCTCACTGTTGTGAAAGTTAATCCCAGTGGGTGGTGGCAGCTTTGAAGCGGAACTTTGCAAGTAAGGGTGCTTTTTTTCTGCAATTTTCTTCCTTAAATGCTCCCCCTACAGTTTTGGAGTTCATATTTTTAATGCCACCGCCGTAAACATCTATCCCAGTGGGTAGTGGAAGCTTTGAAGTGTAGCTCCTGCTTTTAACTGGTCGCTCTTTTTCTCTCAGGAGCACCCCCTACAGTTTCGGAGTACACCCTAAGCATCCGTCCATCCATTGCCTACCGCTTTATCCTTGCTGTCGTAAAAACTCACCGCTGTCCGTGTCAGTGGGGGAACCTTTACAACATCGGGAAAAGAGCAAATACACAGAGAACAGAGAGTCTATCCCAAAAACGTACAAGCGCAGCAGCAAGAACAACCAGGTTCTTCAGTTCTTGCCATTCGGGAAAAAAGCCGCTCCAATCTTTACTGCGTCTAAAATAGCGATATCGTTGCCTCGCCGTAAAAAGCAATTTGTGTTTCTCGCCAAGACCCAAGAATCCTGATTCAACGAGACATTTAACCGTCACAATGACTCTAGCATAGTTCTGCTTGAAAGATTACTGACTACTTGACATTTTCCATTTTTATTTTATTTAACCTTTATTTAACCAGAATTAAATCTTAGCAAGATTAAATAAAAACCTCTTTGGCAAGAGTGCCCCGACCAAGACAGGCGGGGCAGTACATACAGATGAGGGCATGGATACAAGCAGCTCAATCATGCAGCGTATTCAATACAATATAGATACTGTGTCATAAAACGCACATAAAATGGAGAAGTCAGGCCACACATGTGCAGTTTCTGCCTCTAAGTCGTTTTACAATACTTGGTCGGCTAAGATATTTAACCATAGCATCCTCTCATGTTTTGTGTTCACAGCTTTCGGACGAGCAAAGGCATCGGCTACTCGGCACATTTCGTCGGAAACTGCTTGATCGTGACGTCGCTCAAGTCCAAAGGGAAAGGTTTCCAGCACTGTGTCAAGTACGACTTTCAGCCGAGGAAGGTACGACGTAACACATAATGAACTGTAAAAGCATTATATGCTGTAATATATGGGGAATATGTGACATGAGACAATATGTGGTTTCAGGCTATCATCATAAGGTATCTGTGATGACTCTGAGATTTCCTGATTTTAAAAGCTGCAATTTGATTGAAAAATACATGGCAATGACAAATTTATATTTACAAAAAAAGAAAAAAAGGTAACACTTCTTTAATTTTAAGCCTAATTGTTTGTGTTATAGCAGAATCCCACCATATTTATAGCCACTTACATTGTTTCTAACACAGCTAAATATCCTTCATTTAACATAATAAACCAGGTATTAACAGAAGTGCAAAGTAATGAGTGTATTTTAAGCATGTATAACAGTAGATGTCTTATTTTAGAGCATATTTACAGTGTGTTGTCACTCAAAACAACCCGTGTGCAATTTTGTACCCACATATTTGTCATATGTCACGATATATTACATATAGTATATATATTAGTTTTGCTTTTCGTCAGGTTGAGACGTTTTTGAGAAGGTTAGTGGGGCTTTTTAGGTCCAATATCCTTCAGTATCACACCTTTTTTTTCGTTTTACGTCTCAATATGATACATTTCCTACATCTTTCACCCCTGGCGTGACTATAACAGGTGTAATTTGATCAAATGAAACCAAATTCAGCATGTGAGAAGCATACTTATCCCCGCATTTTGAGAGAGAGAGAGAGCAAAAACGGCCTCAGCGAATGTTTCAAACAATTAGGGCTTTCGCACAACACCTGGGAACGACAGTTTATCTCAGGCTCATACTGCTGCAGTGCAGCAGGTACCATTTAGTCAAAGCTATTAGAGGATAAAACATGTTGAATTGCGCTTTTTAATTGATTTTCAGTCCAGACGTGTGAGGATAAGTGCCTTTCTAAATGATCTCTGGGACGTTTTGCTCTCCTCCCTCGGCCATGAATCCTCTTCGGAGTGTCCTTACGTTTGTGTGCCGACAGCTGTAATTCCACAGAAATGGCTCGCGGTGCCCTTTCTGTGGTCAAACCAATAAATAGTGTGCACATAGTCCCACAGGTCATGAACGGGGGGGGGGGGTTTTTCTCTCAGCCGCCGTGATTGTTTGTGCCAGTGTTTTCATACTTGATTTTGTTTGTTTGTTTGTGATCCCCGAGTAGATTCATTTGTTTGAGTTAACACAAACGGGCAAGCAAAGATTTGTTAAATTGCTTTTGCGAAAAGGAAAAAAAATAACAGGAAAGTCAACTTACTTCAGAGAATACGTCGAGTCAATAGAGGCTTTGAACGTTTTGACCTTTTCTGAGCTTTGAGGAAACTGTGTGCTCAACAAATTTAGCCCAGGCTCCTCATTCATCCATAATTTATTTATATTTGGTGGGGTTTTTCAGCTGCTTTAAAGTTTGGTAGTTTGGTGGTAGAAACCACGCTAGTTCCTTCCTTAGATCAGAGCCGGGAGTATTGTCACCTGTGAGTTCACCGAAATGCAATCATAGCTATTGTTATCAATACCAGTTGACAACACTGTATTTTGGGTATTTTGGGCAGTATTAGTAGCATGGCAGCCATCTTGGACTCCTATGTTGTTGCTCCAAGTTTGTGAGTTGGAAATCCAAGTTCACGACCTTGTAAATTTCCGAGTTCCAACGACAAACGGAGCGCAGCTGGACATTCACACCGACAACATGACTGCCAAGCTGTTTAACCAAAACAGCATTTTCTGACTAAAAACCTAAAGTTTAACCATCGTGCACCAAATTCCATTGACAAAATCTGCGTTTTTAGCTCACGGGAACACAGGAGCTGTCGGCGCACTGCTGCCTCGTTTGCTTGGTTTGTCTCACTTAGACACATTAAAATTAAGGATTTTAAAAAGCCGAATTGACCGCAATAATGGGGTTACAAAAACACTTTAACTTACTGATAGCGTATCAGTGGGGTAACATGTCCTGCCTGCCACAATGAAAAAAATGCTCATTTTCTCTATGGACTTTGGTACAAGAGCCATGAAACATTCACATTTTGCAGCCTGGAAATGTGGTTAACATCTTATTAAGACATCCTAGAGCTAAACTCATGTCTTTTGTGAGGCGAGCCTCTTCATTAAGTGGCTAAAATCCGTTTTTTTTTTCTTCCCCTGAAAGACAGTGGTGGTGAACACGGTGAGGTCGGCGTTTGATGGACCTCAAACGACCACTTCAGAAACACGAACTATCACTGCGAGTGTGAACGGCTCATTGATAACGTCCTCACGTGAAAGCAATCCGAAGTGGAAAAATGAAGAAGCTCTGCGTCTTGTACCTCGTGTAATAAAAATGTCCCGAGTATTTAAGACAGAACCTTGAGGTTTGAACTCGCGGACTCAACTTTGCACTTCAAAGAGATTATCTGATTAAAGAGACGTACAGTACCGGGACAGAATTTCAAAAAGAGTGGACACTGGGTCAAGTACTTAGTCCTGCATCAGCAGCGTGGACTAAAGGATTAAAACGTTGCTTCAAATGATTTTTATTATATATATGTATATATGTGTATGTGTGCCATGGCCTCAATTCAACAGGATGTCAGGTATTTTGAATTTTGGTGATTTTCACCCTGCGTAAATGATACAAAACGGCACGGCCACGGCAACCCTCTGTGTTTTGGCACATTTCGACCATTCGCCACGAAACAGGAAGTGCCCTATATGACTTCGACATACATCCAGTTCCACTGAATTTCCTGAACTTTTTGAATTTTGGTGTCCATTTTGGCGATTTGCACCCTTCGTAAATGAGTTTGACACATCAAAGGCGAATAGTTGTGGAATTTCACACCCGGCACAGGTTGCCAGACCGTCACAGAGACAAATTTTTCATGTCAAAGAAGTCAATTTATTTCGACACACTCTTTATTCTCTCCAGCACAGGCACTGAGGCAAAAACAAACAGCTACAATAATGCCAACTACTACAATGTCTCTGCAGTTGTTGAATAAAAACCTCTACATTACATTACTTTTGTCCGGACATGCAATCCATCATTCTACACACACTGTATTGACCGTAGCCATGGCTTCAACTGAACAAAAATGTGCCAATTTGTACTGGTCACATCAAAGATGCAAAGTTATCGAAAGGTTTTGCGGATTCAAATGAATTTTTGTTTGTTTTGTTGTTCTTTTTGGTTGATATTAGGTTTTTTTTATTATTATTATTATTATTATTATTTTTAAGTCAACTCTGGCTGTTGTTAAAAGACCAGAGTGTCACTGGAGTGACTTTGTGCACAGTGAAAAAAACAAGTTTTCTTTGCCTCCTAAGCCTTTTTCTCCTTTCATGCATTACTCACTATCTGCCGCCACAGACTCAGACTCAGCTTTTGGTCCGAATTCCCAGCTTTTAAAAAAGACACAACTTGCATGGAGCGTAAAACGCTGGACGACGTATTGCTCCATGATAAACCTGCCGTGTTTGTCCTCGTTGTTGCCTTATGAGTGTAAGTGCATGTGTTTTGCGCTGACTTGTTAAACTCCTTTGTCTTATCGTCCTCAGTGGTACATGATCAGCATCGTTCACATCTACAGCCGCTGGAGGAACAGCGAAATCAGATGCTACGTGAACGGGCAGCTCGTCTCGTACGGAGACATGGCGTGGCACGTCAACACGAACGACGTAAGCGGTTTTGATTTTTATTGTTTAGTCAGGACACCACAGAGATGACGCCATTTTGGCAGGCGATGATGATGCTGTTCATAGGCAGCAGTGTGTATATATACATATATCTATATATATAGATATATGTGACGACAGGTGCCTTCTTTTCCTCGCTCTCTTTATGGCGCTTTACCATGACTTACATTACATTACATGAATTGCAATCTTTTTAATATATACTTGTAATTTTGAAATGTTCTCATCACGGAAGCAAATCAGGGCTCAACAAACTAAAATGGAAAACAAGCTCAAATCAAAATTCCAGTCCCCACGTGCACTCGTAAATCTCTCCGGAGCGACTCACTCGTCAGCCGCTGTGTAATTAGCTGCTGACATTTTAACTTATCCTTCAAATTTATCCTTAATGTAATCACAGCACATATTCACACTGCCCCTGAGGGTATGTGTGTATCGAGGTTTCCATGTCTTTTATAAATCAGCCACACTTTCTGTCCTTTCATGAGAGAATTGTTAGCTGTTTATTTCTCATTCTTAAGCCGAATTAACCGAGTTTCTTTTTTCCAGTACAGAATACCCCTTCTCATGCCCTCCCTTTTTTTTCCACAGAGTTATGATAAGTGCTTCCTCGGGTCCTCGGAGACGGCGGACGCTAACAGAGTGTTCTGTGGACAGCTGGGAGCCGTCTACGTCTTCAGCGAAGCCCTCAATCCCGCGCAGATATTTGCAATTCATCAGCTCGGACCAGGCTACAAGGTACGCACTCCAGGGTGACTGAATGAGATTACATGTAAGCGGTCCACATTACCTATCAATCTGTGGAATCAATGCCCCGTTACCGCGGCTCCTTCACCCCCGTCTCTCCATCCTGGGAGCGATGGGGGTTTCTGGCCAGATAAACCGCGACATAAATTACCTGCTTCTGGAGAATAATAGTCCCGGTACACAGGGGAGGGTCGTGTTTGCTCCCGAGTGCAAAACAGAATGACTGTGGATGTAAGTAGATGCTGACCCAACCTGGAGGGGATTCAGCTGAGGCCCGAGCCACGAATGGCAGGGGCCGAAACAGCTCCTGGCACAAATTGGTGCGAGGAACCTATTGTAATCCTCCAGATTATTGTTATATCCGGGGCTTTGCGGTCATTTTTGAGGGGGTTAGCGTGCATAGAAACTTTGCATGGAGGTCAGGTCTGGTGAAAATGCGATATTGGCATAGTTCCCGGACCGCTGTGTGTGGTGGTCTCTATAGCGCCCCCTAAGGGGAAAACAGAGGCAAAAGATGTTATAGACCAAGATGAACAAAAAAGTCGACGTAACCATGGCCTCAATTCAACAGAAAGTCGTCCATTTTGGTGATATGCAGCCTACGTAAATGAGCGCGCCTTTGTCATATCCAAAGTGTCCTTATCAATGGTGAAAAGTTATTGAAAGGTTTTGTGGATTCAAACGGCAACCCTCTGCATTTTGGCGAATATCGACCATTCGCCACAAAACAGGAAGTGCCCTATGACTTGGGCATACATTGAGTTCCACAGAATTTCCCAAAACTTGGTGGGAAGATGTTATAACCGTAACCATGGCCTTAATTCAACAGGAAGTCTGCCATTTGTAATGTTGGCGTCCATTTTGGCCATTTGTAGCCTACGTAAATGAGCAAGGCACATCAAAGTCGAAAAGTTGTCGAAGGTTTTACAAATTCAAAAGTGAGGTCAGGGAACTTGCATGGGGATGCGAGGGCCCTATCATGACTGCATGCAGTCCTAGTTATTATTATTATTAGTATTATTAGTATTATTATTATTATTATTATTATTCCCATTATTGTCAGAGGAGTAGAGCTGGGAATGTTGTGCGTGTGCTCCACAGTTGGTCGTAATTAGGGATCAAAACTCCAAGGAATGTGACCTTTTAGAAAGGCCACGCTCTTCACACACACTGACTTTGAAATTTGACACACTCACACTCACACGCTCAATTTGCTTTACAAGAAGCCTCGTGGACCATTAAGGTCTGTGCTATTGGATTTCCCACCAATTTGCATACTGCGAAAAACAGAAATGAATAGAAAAAGTTTAGACTTTATAGACAATGCACATTTGGCGATGTTTTAATGAGTTTGGTGTGGAACCTGCAAATTGCTGCTATTCTTGCCGTTTTTTTTATTTACTCGCTGTCGCACGTTTCCGTCTCACGTTGAGTCAGATTTGGCGCGTGTTTACAGGCGGATCCGTGATTTGCTTGTTCTCGCCGTCTCACTTTTGTTTGTGATGCTCAGAAGGTGCTGCTGTTTTTTTTGGTTTATTTTCACAGTGTCAAGTTCTTCACTCTGTCACACACAGAGGAATGACACGTTTGATACAGTGTCTGAGACTAAATCTTCAGTCTCCTTTTAATCCCACTCTTGTTACTTTGTTCGCAACCTTTTATTAATTCAGAATATCAAGATTTCATATTGAAGCCCATTAACACAGAAAAAAGAGGGAAAAACTAGCCTTGATAATAAAAAATATCCTCAAAGTAAATCATAATTATGAGTTAAAAAGTCATCATTATGAGGTAAAAAGTCATCATTATGAGATAAAAAAGTCATCATTATGAGATTAAAAGTCATAATTATGAGATTAAGTCAAAATTATGAGATAAAAAAAAAGGTCATAATTATGAGATTAAAAGTAAGTAAGTAAGTAAAAGAGATGGTTCAGGTTTCCCTAATCCAGCTCTAACTATAACCTTTATCAAAAAGGAAGGTTTTAAGTCTAACTTATAAATACAGTACAGTATTTTACTATACATTATCGACTGTTAATATTACAGAGAACTTTAACCTTTAGATGTGCCTTCAAAAAAAAGCTACATTAACACAACCAGAGCACCAAAATGTGTTCATAAAAATGCTTTAAAAAATGTTGTTAAATGTTTTAAACCAACATTTTTAACCCTTAAATTGTCAAGTTGCATTTGATGGTCTAAAAAAAACACACGATTATTTTCAATGTACTTCATGCGAGCTGGATTATTTTTGGTGTGATTATTGCAGCCGGGAATATGTGAAAGATTAGCAGAAACATTTGTTTGTTTATATGCATTGTTTTTTTGTTTTATATTTGGTAAAATACTAAAGTTAATACACCTAGAGCACCAAAATGTGCTCATCATTTTTTATACCAACATCAGTCCTCGTCATACGGGGTTAGTTAAAAGTTTTTAACCCTTAAATTGCAAGTTTTTGTCACGATGCATTACGTGATTACGTGAATAGTGATTTGAATGAGGACGTTTTTGTCCATAAGGTGTGTTATTGTGAGTCTTTCAGTTCACTTTGTTTACAATAGACTAAAAATAATATAATAATACATGGAAAAAGATTGCCAACACTCACAAATGAACAACCTGGCATAATTTTTGAACAAATGTGTCTAGGAAGGGCCCCACAGCGCCTTGCAGCGACAAGACCCAGGTTCGAGCCCCGGTTGGAACAAGGGCCTTTCTGCATGGAGTTTGCATGTTCTCCCCGTGTGTGCGTGGGTTTTCTCCGGGTTCTCCGGCTTCCTCCCACAGTCCAAAAAAATGCAATGTGGGGATCAGGTAAATTGGACACCCTAAATTGACCGTAGGTGTGAGAGTGAATGGTTGTTTGTCTCTATGTGTTAGTGGCCCTGGATGAACTGTGCAGGGTGTACCCCGCCTATTGCCCTATGTTGCTGAGATTGGCACAGCACCCCCCGCGACCCTCTGGTGGAGGATAAATAAAAGAGGACTTTTATTGACAGATAAGCCGACCTGAAAAAATAAGAAGTCATTAATGCCCTATATGGTATATGATTGTCTCGCAATATATTATCAGAGAATTGTTGATTCCCACCCCTCATACAAAGTTGTAACACCCTCTACTCATGCGGATGATAATGAGATGGCTGTTTGTTGTTTTCATTTTATAAAAAGCCCGGAGTTTCCCCAGTAGATCTCATTGTTTGGTCTTTTCAGCTAATGGCTGGTGACTTTCATTTCCCCCCTCCCCTCCGTCTTTAATTGTGGTTGTAGACCTTCTATTAGGCAGGTAACACACCGGGGATCAATCCTGCGGATTTTTCCAAAAAATAATGAAGAGTGTGTCCCGGGGAGACAATTACCCCGCAATTGATGGAGCCGTAAACAGTGTCGGTAATGTTGAGCAGGGCACAGAGGCAGAGTCAGGTGAGCTGATGAGGAAGGTCAGAGAGTTGTCAGGCCCGGTGATTGATTGTCGTAATGGGAGCGCCGTGCGGACAGCGAGTGGCTCGTCTGTTTTAATTGAGAGCTGTCGGGGAAGAGACAGAGTGCGGCAGATTAGAGCAAAAACACACCTGCTTCACGGTGTACACTGCGCTCAACCAATCCATCAAAATCGGATTTGCATCGCGCTTTTCATTCGGTCACCTTAAAATGAGACGAAAAAGTGCGTATTTGACCTATTTGACCCATAAAATTAACATATAATGTATGTATAAAGGTTTTTATACATACATATATATATATGAATAAACTACATCTACATTCTTTTTTATATATATGTATATGTATGTATATGTGTATGTATGTATGTATATGTATATATGTGTATATATGTACTGTATATATGTATATATATATTATATAAAAGAATGTAGACATAGTCCTTCCATTGTTTGTGTCAAATTAATGCAAATAAAATAAAACCACTTTCAAATAAATGAAGCCATATTTGCATTGTATGTAGTTCATGCTTGAGAAGTGGATATGTCTTCATGGATTGGCTTCACACATTTCAAACACACGTTTGTCAGGGTTAATGTTGCATTTTGACGTAGACGTTGGATGTGACGTGCAAAATTACACTAAAACTGTATCTTTGAGATGATATTATCTAGATCAGGGGTGTCAAACATAAGGCCTGGGGGCCAGAACCGGCCCGCCAGAGGGTCCAATCCGGCCCACAGGAATTTGTTAAAATTTCACACTAACCTAAACGTAATGTCAAATGCTCCAGATACCCGTGACTTAATGTTTGTGCCTTTATAGATCCAGTGTGCTGTGTAAATAGTAAATTTAGGCATGATATTGTTGAAATTGCTCTTATATTTCTCAAGAAATTTCATGTTTTGTAAAATTATCCTTCATTAAATGTAAAACAAAGGAGAAAAAACAAAGGAGTTCTTGTTGTTCATAGGTTATTATTCTATTATTTTGCTATTTTTACTGGTCCGGCCCCCTTGAGATCAAATTGTGCTGTATGTTGCCCCTGAACAAAAATGAGTTTGACACCCCTGATCTAGATGGACTAGATAATCTCTTGAGGATGAGGCAAGGGCATCGGTTTGGTTACAAGACTGGTGACGCCATTTTTTTCACGTATTATTATAATATTATTTTAGTATATTATAAGCAAGGTTCACTAAAAACTCACACTAACACACCTATGGACGAAAATGTCCTCATTGGGAGGAACGTCCAGGCAAGGGCGTAGTAGGTGAGGTTTAGGTTTGCATCATTTCAACACAGTCAAGCGACGTCATGTCAATCCCAGTGTAATTGTTGACTAAATGAAATGCCCCAATGTTCTTGTCTGTTAGCGGGATTTAACTTTTGCACGTCTCTTGAACGTCCAACTTGGTCTGGATTTGATTATAGTGCTAAATGAAAGCAAAAAACCCGGTATATGTTTGGCTATTTTTATTCTTTATATTATATAAATTATATATTATATTTTCTATAATCGCTAGAAACCTTTTTATTTTTGCTTTTTACTGACAAATATTCTGTGTGGCCCACAAAACACCAGCTATTTTCCTTTTTGTCCCTTGCCTCTTCTGAAGTTGAATAACCCTGGCATAAACCATTAAAATGTCATAATATTATGATTTTTTTCTTGTAATATTATGTTTGACTTGACTATGTTGTCATATTTTCTTCAGTATGGCCCCAATGGAATTACGGCGGTTAATTCTCCAGGAGAGGAAGAGGGAAAAGGCAGGAGGTGTAACTCAGTCCCGACGCCAAAGAAAAATGGAATGAATAGATAATTACATAGAAAATGCATAAAGATCCCATCGTAATGTTGCATATTTTGTCTGCGTTCCTTTCTGTTTTATGCAGAAAATCAAGAATAAAAGGATGCTGATGGATGAAAAACCCACTTTGTGTCAAAAACAACGAAGCTGGGGCTTTTTATGTCTCCTCGTACGTCGTTCGCGTACACAGACACAGACTTATTCCTGTCCTTGTCCTCTATCACTGCTGCCATATGTGTTCTACATGAAGCAGCTTAGCACGTTGAGCTAGTGCCAAAACATTGTGTGTGTGTGTGTGTGTGTGTGTGTGTGCAAAACAGATTTGCTGTAGGAACAGACCGAGGAGGACAGAAGCTGCTCCTGGATTAAAAATGTGTGCATGGGGACTGTGGTGTAATGTGATATCTGAGGCAGAAGATTATATGACCAAAAACAAACAAACACATGCGTGATATTATCCACATCTACAGGGGGCCGATATTGGAACATTTTCCCTTGTATTTTTAACAAAATATACTAAATTATTAGAGGGCATTTCCAGATTGATTCATTTTTATACATTTTGTGTTAGAATTCATGTAGAAAATGTAAATATCGATGAACATTTAGAGGGTTAGGTTTTTCAATTTTACATATTATTCAGCGTCATTACCCTAGTAATAATCTGTAGCAATATTTGCGCTCAAAAATCTCCTAATATCTAACAATAATAATAATATTAACAAATGTATGAGACCACAAAACAAGAAAACACATTTATTTATTTATTCGGCAAAGCATAAAAATTCAACCACTAAAAACTATTTTTCACATTTGTGTTAAATTTAACTCATTTGGTGGTAAAATGACTCTTTCAGTGTGACTTTAACACTGCAAGACATTTATATCACATTAGAGCAGAATCACTCAATGAACGCAGACATCCGCCATGGCTTAAACACTTTGTCGTCTGTGTTTTTACTTAAAACGGCACCTGAATTTTTTTACATTTTCATCCACTGGATCCAGAAAAACCTTCTGGATTTGTGTAGAACTTTACCTGCTTATAGCTATGACTATCTTATGTACACATGACAAAATTCATCCTGATGTGTTGAGATGTTGCTGAGATACACACATAATACGATGAAAATACATTTAAATATGTCAGACAGACATTATTATTATTATTTACACTTTTATTGATTATATATTGTCCAAAAAAATGTATTTGGATTTGTTGAAAATGTTACATTTTTTGTCCTCAGTGGGTAAATTCTTGCCAAAATGTAAAATTTTACATTGGGTTATCACCTACTGAGATTGACCGGTCTAAAACTGTAGACAGGAAGTTGCTAACAGGAGGGCAAACTTATTTCCTGAATAAAATTAATATCAAGGAATGCACTCAGTCATGATAGGGCTCCTGTCGGGGGAGTGCAGCCTCACATTTGACTTCGCAAAACCTTCCGACAACTTTTCGATTTTGATGCTTCTTGCTCATTAACGTAGGGTTGCAAATTGGCAAAATGGACGCCAAGATTCCAAATGGCCGACTTCTTGATGAGTTGAGGCCATGGTTATGGTTGTCTTGGTCTATAACATCTTTCCACCAAATTTCGGGAAATTCAGTCAAACTCAATGTATGCTGAATTTATGGGGCACTTCCTGTTTCGCACTTCCTGTTTTGAATCGGCAAAACCTTTCGCTAACTTTTCATCTTTGATGTGTCTAGTACTAATTGACGTGGCACTCTTATCTCTTGTGGAAACGTCTGCAAAGAAGCGCCGTCTTGTGTCCCAACTGCAGCATGTTTACGCACAGCGCTATCCTGCAGCCGCGTTTTGCCACTGGAAAGAACAAGTTCACTGCTGAACTTCCACCCATAATCATTTCTCCAGTAGTGCCTGCAGGAATAAGGTGGATCCATCCTTTACAAATCCACAGCAGTGCTGTCTGTCAGTGCCTCACAGCTGTCAGTGGAGCAACAACTCAGTCTTGTTCCCACAAGGTGTCACTTGCAGAACATGTTGAAGGTTGGTTCTGGGTCAAAATACATGCGGCTGGTCGACGCTGACGGGTCACATAGGATTTTTGACAGTCGAGTAAGTCAAATCTCTGCCTTGACATAAGCAAAAACATCCCTTAATCCGAGGATCTGGATAAAACAACGGTCGTACTTTTCTCAGAATGTTCCTGAAACGAATCCAGGAAGAGTTTTTGGGAGTGAATCCAAAGGAGAACATATGGCTCTTGACAGTGGTGATGAGAAGCACACTTTTTAAGCAGGATGTGTTGGTTTTTAGCAAACGTTTATGGGGCATTTAATCTTATTCTGTAAATGCGATTCACTCCACTCAGGAGGAGGAGGAGTTCTTTGTACTTTTGGGTGTTTATCCTAATTAGGAGATTACACACTGCTGGAGTGAACCCCACAACCCTCACAGTGAATGAATGATAGTATTCAGATTCACTCAACTACCACTAAGAATGTCAATATCATTATCGACGATGTCTGTTTTTTTACTGGGAACCACATAAAAAATGTGAGATGCTTGTCTCCGGTGTCACACTTCCTAAAAAATGTCCTCACCAGAAAAGTCATCATGGGTCAGAAGAGGACGATTAGTGGTGAAAGAGCATGATGCGTTGGTCAGCGCTAAAATTCAAATGCAATAGCCAGTGTTTGGACAGAGAGACGGTAGATCCATGTCGTTTTAACACATTAGGTCCGTAATTTGAATTATTTACCTACATATTTGAACCTGGATCAATAAACAACATGACGAGATACTCAAATACACTGATTTTCACCAGGACTTGGCTCTGTTTGGAATATGCTGAAATTCCGCCGCTCTTTTTCAGAGAACAACCACTGAGTCCCTGTCTTTGTGCTGCATGAATTAAACCAGAGATGATTCATTATCGCACGGCTTCTTCAGAGAAACGGGCAAAAAAACTATTCAACATGCTAAGACGAACTGTACACGTCCTGGATGACGCTCCGCTCCAGGTAACAAAGGAAGGAGCTCTTCGAGGGTCTCTGCGTGTCTCTTGGAAAGAGTTCTGGGTCCGAGGGAAAAGAGGAAGTGGGCTGTAATTCTTTTATACGAGCGCGTGGCTGCTGAGCGGCGAGTTGCTTTTACACCGCAGGGTTTGTAAGCTGAAACCTCCGAGATCATTATTTTCACACAGCGACAGCGGCTTACACTAAAGTGCAGGGCATGGCAGCTTGTTATCTCTTCTCACTTGGTTTCCAAGAGCAGGAGCTGTTTGAAGGATGTTAGAGACTTGATGATGAGGGCCACGCTCGCTCGCTGTTGTGTGGGCCCCATCAAGGCGGATGAACAGAATAACCCTCATGGTTCTTTAATTATGGTCTGTGACTCAACCCCAGCAATTTCCAGAAGTGCTCTGTAAAAATGCTGCGGGGCAAAGTGAGCCCCCCCCCCTAAAAAAAAGGGGGGAGGATCTTTACAACTGTCATTTGGAAGCAGAATTAAAAAGCCTGAATCTATGGAGTGCTGAAAGGGACAAGGATAAAGAAAAAATATGAAAACAAAGATGGACTGTACTTTAAAGAAAGTTTTACTAGTGGTGTAAATCATTTTAGACTCTAATACTTAATGGGAAAGTCATGATCTGTGTGTTCAGACACAGCAGGACAGTCACAATCATAATTACTCACAATAATAATGGCATTATTGGTATTATCATAATATTTAAGTCACTATATGTAAGTCACAATACAATTTTATCACAATATTTAAGTCACAATATGATATTATCAGGATACGTTATTTTTCACGATATATTACAATATTATCATGATAATTAATTCAAGATACAATATTATCACGATATTTAAGTCATGCCATTGTAGTATCATGATATTTAAGTCACGATATTTAAGCCACAATACGATATTATCACAATATTTAAGTCATGGCATTGTATTATCATGATATTTAAGTCACGATATTTAAGCCACAATACAATACAATACAATATTATCACAATATTTAAGTCACAATATGATATTATCAGGATGCGTTATTTTCACGATATTTAAGTTGCGATATTTAAACTGCAATATGATATTATCACGATATATTAAGTCACAATATGATATTATCACAATATTTAAGTCACAATACGATATTATCATGATATTTAATTCAAGATACAATATTATCACGATATTTAAGTCATGCCATGCTATTATCATGATATTTAAGTCACAATACGATATTATCACAATATTTAAGTCACAATATGATATTATCAGGATACCTTATTTTCACGATATTTAAGTTGCGATATTTAAACTGCAATATGATATTATCACGATATTTATGTCACAATACGATATTATCACAATATTTAAGTCACAATATGATATTATCAGGATATGTTATTTTCACGATATTTAAGTTGCGATATTTAAACTGCAATATGATATTATCACGATATTTATGTCACAATACGATATTATCACAATATTTAAGTCACAATACGATATTATCAGGATACGTTATTTTCACGATATTTAAGTTGCGATATTTAAACCGCAATATGATATTATCACGATATTTAAGTCACAATACGATATTATCACAATACTTAAGTCACAATATAATATTATCACACTATTTAAATCACAATACGATATTATCATGATATTTGATTCAAGATACAATATTATCACGATATATAAGTCATGCCATGGTATTGTCATGATATTTAAGTTGCAATATTTAAACCGCAATATGATATTATCATGATATTTTAGTCAAGATATGATATTATCAAGATATTGAAGTCATGCCATGGTATTATGTACCTGCAACACACCAAAATGATCTACAACGTGCAGAAGAATCTAACTGTTGTTCCTCTGCTGCTGCTGCTTCAGCTCTTTCTGTCTCCGTCTTCCTCGCCATCTGTTTGCTGTCAACGAATCAGCGAGGGAAGCAAACTCATTCGTCCCGTCCATTATTTATTCAACCCTCCTGATTAGAGTCATTGATCTCCTTATTAAACATATTCCATTCACACCACATTGACGGATTAATTCAGCTCCTCTGTCAACGGCTAATTGATTCACTAAATCAGGACTAGTCTGTTATTGATCGACTGTTTGTTACGTTAGCCATAATGAATGTGTTTCCGAGGCCACTGACTGATGGAAAATGCAGTTGCTCGCACGAAACGTTGGTCCAGGCAGAACAGAGTTTCCGGTCACACGGGATCAGCACTGTCACTTTTAATTTGAAAGTCGATATTGTATTAAATGTGGAATGTCGAGTTCACGTTTGAGCTGCAAAGACCCACTCATGAGCACCTATTGAAGTAGTACCACTTTGCGTCCAGCAGAGGGCGCATGTAAGGTTTACTGCGCACTGGGGGGAGAAACGGCAGCTGCTGACCACGGTCTGCTGGGATCTTGTTTGGGGACGAGTGACTTTGGCAAAGGCCTTAGGAAGCTGCCTGCTGATTGGCTACTGAGTTTTAGAGCGAGTTCCAGACGGACAGTGATGCCAATCCTGTATTTTCTCTGGTCCACTGAGCTGTCTCTAAAACTCGGACCGCAAGCGCAAAAAAATGTGGGCGTTAGTCAAGCAAAAAGTCCGATCAATGCAAAAAAAAAGAAGTGTATCTTCAAACACCATATAAAGAGAAGAATTATTGAGGATTTAAGGCAGAAAAAGTCGCACAGTAAATGTTTTATAGTCAAATCTCCACTGCTTGAAACTTTATCCGCTTGAATAAAGCTGGAGTGGAAATTCAACAAATATAATATAAAATACAGAACAGGTTTATTTTTGTGATCTGAACAGGAAATATTTGCACAATGCTTTAACTCTGAGTCCCCATCTGCCTTTTTTATTCCTCTTCTGTGAGTGCAGAGACTATTTGAACAGAAACTTTTTTCATTGATTAAAAATGTTAATGTGTGCTGAGTAAAAAAGGCCGCAATTACAGCCCACTCTCTTTCCACACAAAAACATTTTTAGTGCAGCTTCATAAAAATTCAGCCGTGACTGTGCTTTTGGTTTGAAATTGCTTCAGAACAGACTGAACTAAATGCAAGCAAACACACAAAGGCGTATATATATTTAAACAACTTTTGATTCTTGTCTTCTCCTTTTCATTGTTCACTCTTAGAATCGTCATCAACCAGAAAAGAATCCAGCTTAACTCTCAAGAGTTCCTGGGGATATTTCCTGCATTCTGTTTTTTATTGTTAAGCCATTTTGGCTGTGTTGAATGAACATAGCTCAAATTCTCCAGAGGATATACATATTTGGTAATTTGATATGTTTCAAAGGTGACATTTTCTGCCATTAAGAACAAATGAATACTTTTTTTTTTAATCTGACACAAAATAACAAAGCATCAAAGTCAGTGTTTCTGCCAATCATTGACCCATCCCAGGGCCTAATAATTATTATTATCAAAATTCTCCTTGAATTGTATTTTATGGAAATTATTGTAGTGTTTTTTTTTCCAGTTGTATAAATGTGCTGGCCTTTAAGGGTTAAAATAATAATAATCAAAAAATTATTTGATATGTATAGTTCAGGCTGAAGTAGTTTTAAAAACTGAAAATAGATCATGTGTTTACAGCAGTTTTGGGAAGGTGGCATTTTCTGCCACTAGGAACAAATGAGTAAGTTTTTTTTAAGGAACTCTTAAGAGTTAACCCTTTAACACTGAGCGTATTTGCATCACCGTAGTTATGCGCCGGTTAAAAAACGGTGATCATTGCGGTAATTTCACTCGTGCTTTGTTTCAGGAAGCAGGAGAATCAACAATCTTTATCGCCAGAGAGGAGAGAGAGTGGTATGAATGTGTGTACTGTACATAGTTTCCATTTTTTGGCCTGTTTTTGCAACATTGAGAGACAAATGTTATTGCAAACAGGTTTTCTACTGTTCCAATTTCAAACTTAGCATGCATAATTTGATGTTTTTCTACATTTGTATGTATTTTAACATGCAATAAATTGTAAAAAACTGCCAGATATTGAAAGTTATTCTAGAAAGTTATTCATTTTCTGGCCCTTTTATGGTTAAAATAAGCCCCATAAAAAGTCCAGATGGACATATTGGTCATGTGAAACACAGAAAAACATAGATTCAACTTGAAATGGGGAAAATTGACCAAATTCATCACTTCAGCTTATTTTAAATACTTCCCTGACCTAAACCTAGAATATTTAATCCTGTGCGAACAATAGAGAATAGAGAGAAAATGCTGTTTTCAAAGGCTGAAATGTAAAACAGAAATCCCTGTCTCTGGAAATCTGTGTTTGCTGATCCAAATTAAAAAAAACATTCTCTCTCTTGTATTTTCCCCCAGAGCACGTTTAAGTTCAAGTCAGAGAGCGACATCCATTTGGCCGAGCATCACAAGCTTGTGTTGTACGACGGCAAGTTGGCTGGCTCCATCGCCTTCGCTTACAACGCCAAGGCCACGGACGCTCAGCTCTGTCTGGAGTCTTCGCCCAAAGAAAATGCCTCCATCTTCGTGCACTCGCCACACGCCCTCATGCTGCAGGTCACCTGACCTTTTTATCTCAAACATAATCCTCATCATTCACCTATCCCCATCGTTCACCTGTCCTCATCATTCACCTGTCCCCATCGCTCACCCTGTCCCCACCACCCTCATTCACCTGTCCCTTCGCCACATGTCCCTATCATTCACCTGTCCTCATCATTCACCTGTCCCCATCGCTCACTGTCCCCATCGCACACCTGTCCTCATCGGTCACTTGTCCTCATCGCTCACTTGCCCCCAATCATTCACCTGTCCTCATCATTCACCTGTCCTCATCATTCTCCCGTCCTCATCGCCACCTGTCCTCATCATTCACCTGTCCCCATCGCCACCTGTCCTCATCATTCACCTGTCCTCATCATTCACCTGTCCCCATCACTCCATGTCCCCATCATTCACCTGTCCCCATCACCTGTCCTCATCATTCACCTGTCCTCATCGCTCACTTGTCCTCATCGTTCACTTGCCCCAATCATTCACCTGTCCTCATCACTCACCTCCATTATGTTTGACAGACTTTGTTTTTGTCATCGCAGGACGTGAAAGCCACGGTGACCTGCTCCATCCACAGTGCCATTCACTCCATCGGAGGGATCCAGGTTCTCTTCCCGCTCTTTGCCCAGCTGGACTTTTATCAGCTGAATGACAGCCCGCTGGAAAACACAGTCTGGTAAGAAAGAGACAGAGATGGGACCGGGGGTTTGGTTTAATTTACGTTAGCTGGTATACACCGGCAAAATGTCCTCCTATGTGTGCCTGTCGAGCGTGTGTCTGTCGAGCGCGGATTCTCGCTCCAAAACCAAATCAAAAACAGCCCTAAGAAGCTGCCTCACAGAGGACAAGGTCAGAAGGTCGATGAGGATTGCATAAACGGAGAATCGTGAAAGTTGCACTTGTTTCCCCTTATTTTCATTGTTTATTTTTCGCAGGTAACTTGAGAGTTAAAGCGAGCAAAGGCTTCACTGTTATCCTCTGGCTTTATTTAGAAAAAAACACAAATGGAAACTTATGCACAGGCAGTTTTTCCAACTCTCTGTTCTCTGGCGACGAAGACACTGATTTCGCCGGCTTCCTGCGAAGGCCCGAGTGAAATTACCGTAATAACCTTATGTCGGCTTTGACGTGCAAATTCTCAGCTTTCAGAAACTGCTGGAATCTTTCCCGATAGCACAAAGATGTGCAAACGTGTCGCCTGCGATACGCTGGGTGTTAAAGGGCCAGTGTGAGACAACAACAGCCGCGAGACGGACTCAGGATTGAGCCAATAACAGGACAAACCCTGTCATGCTCACATCTCTCTGCCTCTGTGGTTTCCTCTCATCTCCTGCTCTCGCTCTCTTTCCTCTCTCGGTCACGTCGTGCCAAGTTGCTTTGTCCTCTTCTTGGCTTTGTGGAGCGAGTTCTTCTAAAGCCCGGTGAGCTGAGGAGTTCAGAGCTTGTACCGCAATTAACCCCGAGTTTACGCCTGTGAGTCTGCTGTGGCTGTGTTCTCCACAGCAAACCCTGTTGTATTCATTCTTCGTTTTCACACTTTCTCCCTTTGTTCCCGCCTTAAAGGTCCAGTGTGTCAGGCCGGTTTCACACTGGACACGTGTGTGTGTAAGCGTGTGTAAGTCTGTTTAAGTCTGTGTAAGTGTGTGTAAGCGTGTGTGTAAGTGTGTTACTGCAACAGAAATTCACACCGTTTTTTTCTGTTAGGTGTAAATTTTCTCCTCTTTACTCTCAACTAAATAACAGGACTCTTTAGTAACAAGTTTACATATTTCCCAGTCCCCCAAAAAAAATCAGGAACGCTTTTAATTTGAAATTGGAATTTTACTTATTAAATAAATTCCAACTGGTCAAAAATGCAATTAAACTTTTTTTTAATATATAATATAATTAATATATATATATATATATACATATACTGTATATGTATGTATATGATAATAATAAAATATATATGTGTGTATATACATATGTACAGCCAGAATTTGGAGGGAGAAACAAGTCAGAATTCTGGTTTAAATCTCAGAAATCTGAAAATATTCACATTTGGCTCTCGTCCTCTTTCATAGGAATGGTTAAGACTGCATGTCTTTGGCTCGAACTATGGTGGCCTTTACAGACCATAAAAGGATGTCGTTCTTCCTCGTTTGCATAGTAAAGTTTATTCTCAGGCTCTCTAACACTATAATTACATGTTGTATATCCAATTTCTGCCAATGCGCTACACAAAACGGACCTTATTGAATTCCACACACTTGCAAATCACAGTCAGCATCACAGGCCAAACGCATAAATGAATGTGCTTGTATGTGAAAGCGAGGATGCAGCTGACTGTCTCTCACCTCTCGCCTGTGTTAGTGAGACACGCCGCGGCGTGAAGTCGACGCTCACTCAGGTGAGTTTTCACGCAGTGTTTGTGCAATAAGTGCACACAGGAACACGCGAACACTGTCTCTCTGTGATTGTTCAGCTGCAGCAGAGGCCGCGGGGAGAGTGTGGAGAGGGGAAAAAAAGACAACACTAAAAGAGAAAGCTCCATGCCTTTGAACCCCTCCTCCCCTCCCCGTGTCTGACATATAGAGACATATCATTTTCCCACGAGTGGTCGCAGACTTTTGGACACAAGCCCCCGACCTCTCTGCAGAAGCGAGCTGTCGTCTCTCTCTCTCCTCAGCTGAAGAGGGATAACAGAGGAGAGCGATAGTTCCCAGCTGATTGCTGTCATCCTCTGAAAATGACCTTGTTTTTTTTGTTTACTCACTACACCATCTCCTCCTCTCACTGCTGCAGAGAGAGAGAGAGTGAATGGAGCCGTATTTTATATACACGTGAGAGAACTAACTCACTCTTGTTATTTCCTTTATTTTCTTTCTCTTTTTTTTTTACAGTGCCACTCTCCTGGTGTTTCTACTGGAGCTGCTCAAGAGCTCTGTAGCCATGCAGGAGCAGATGCTGGGAGGAAAGGGCTTCTTGGTGATTGGGTACTTGCTGGAAAAGGTACAAAATTCACATCCTCTTTACTTTTACTGCACAACACTTCCTCTAACTGTTTTTGTTACTCTACCAAATAAAATCTAAAATGTATTATGGTCTGTATTTATATAGAGCTTTTCTACGTAAGTCTCTTGATGAGCCGCTTTTACAGTTTTCACCTACCAGTGCACTTTATCGCTAACACGTTAGCATTCAAGCTAGCGGACCTTATCGCTAACACGTAAGCATTTAAGCTAGCGGACCTTATCGCTAACACATAAGCATTTAAGCTAGCGGACTTTATCGCTAACACGTTAGCATTTAAGCTAGCGGACTTTATCGCTAACGAGTTAGCATTCAAGCTAGCGGACTTTATCGCTAACGCGCTAGCATTTAAGCTAACGGACTTTATCGCTAACACGCTAGCATTTAAGCGAGCGGACTCTATAAAAATTCCCGTCCTCTTTACTCTAACTGTTTTTGTTACTCGTTACTACCAAATAAAATCAGAAGAAGAAGAGGTAGTATTATGGTCTGTATTTATATAGAGCTTTTCAAGTTTTGATGAGCCGCTTTTACTCGTAGAGTTTTCACCCATTCACACACTGCAACACAGGGTTAAGTGTCCCCAAGAATGTAATGAAATCAGGAGTGCTTTTACTTTGAAACAGGAATTTTACAAAATATATAGTCATTTAACAGAATTTAACTGTTTGTTTTAAAAGATATTTGATAAAAAAAAGTCAGAATTCTGCTTTAAATCTCCGAAATTTGAGAGAAATGTCAGATTTCTGAGAAAAAAAAAGATTTGGCCCTCATCCTCTTCCATGGGAGTGGGTTTATTGGGCTTTTTCATGCACACCGGGGAACTACATTGGCCTTCACTTGCCATAAAAGACGTCTTTCTTCCTTGTTTGCATAGTGAAGTGTTTATTTTTTCATTTTAACACTATGAATGACACAGATGATAAATCCTAATGTACAGTTTTCACTTCAGTTGCTGGGGAACACAAAAACAGCATGGAGAAACAGCGTGTCTTGTATTTTCTCTTCCAAACCCTGTGAACCGTCTGATCTTCCGTCGCCTGCAGCACAAACCTGAACGTGTCTCTTTGAACTACACGGCACTTAAAGACAAAACACCGCGAGACGACGACGTCTCCTCCGCTTCCCCCGCTGCTTCCTCTGTCTTTCCACATCTGTCTTCACTGTATTTACCTGTTTCTGTGACGCAGATCCAGCTCCTTCCCCCAGAGCACTGCCTCGCTGAGAAATGAGTCCACTTTGTCACTCAGTGACTCGCCTGTCTTCAGGCTACAGCTGTAGACTAAAACTAACAGTCGAGGACTCCGTGAGCTGCCGTTGCTTTCTTCCTTTCCTTCTTTTTTTTTCTTTCTTACTTACTTCCCGCTGCCAGCTTTCACACTTTCTCGTATCGCACCATCTGTTCCTGAGTTTTATGCCACACCTTTGCTTCTCCCTGTGCCTTCATTTTTTTCTCACCTGTCGTCACCGAGTTACCACATGGGCAGAGAACAGTTGCCAGGCGAGAGCCGTTATGATCCATGTGTTTTTAGACTCAATCACTTAAAGCAGGATTTTTTTATCCAAGATGTTTGAAAAAGATGATGAAATGTTTTCAATAACAGTATGAATATACAGTATGTACCCAAATAAACGTGAAGTGAATGGGTATAAGTTAAGATGGAGGGTGGTAGAAGAATTACAAGAATATCAATCAAAAAATAAACAAAATTATCCCTCGCCTGTCACCGCCAGAGTACTAGTCACGGACACCCAAGTATCCTCTGATAAAGAGAGTCCTAAAGTAAGTCCTCCTCCCATGCTGCTATGAGCTTATCTGTGGGGGCACTCCTAAGATCCAACAGCATGCCATAAAGAGCTGAAATCAGCCTCTTTTTAAGTGGATCAATGGAATGGACAGCGTCAACAATGGTCAAGTCTGTTGATGTTGTCGAGGTTGACTTCTGAGAATGAACAAAATGTCTTTTCCTGAAGATACCTGAAAAAATTGGACCCGGGGAGTCTGAACTTTTTACTCTTCAACTGCTGAAATGATGCCAGTCAATGAAGAAATCTTTAAAACGTACAATACCTTCCCTGTGCCATTCCTGAAAGGAAGAATCTTGGCAGGATAGTCTGAAAAGGTGTTTTGATGCAACGGGACTTGGGAGAGAAAAGCTGTGAAGACCAAAATACTCCCTAAATTGGGCCCCAGATTTTAAGAGAATGTTTAACCACTGGATTTTTGAGTGAGGGAAGTGGGAGTGAGGATCCAAGAAATGAAAGAAATGGACAAATGATCGTTTGACTTAAACTCCGTCGTCACCCAGTCAGCACAGTTTGGCCATAGTAGGAGAACCAAAATGCAAGGCAGCGCAGGTTAGCAGCCCAATAATAAAAGCCAAAGTTTGGCAGGGCCAGGCCCTGTTTATACATGGTCGTTTACCCCGCCATACATACGAAGAGATAATTGAGTTGAGAAGTTGAAAAAAAGATCCAGTGATAAAGAATGGTAAGGCCTGGAAATTTAGTTTAGGAGTTTAGGCAGAGTTTTTCAGCGAGTTGATGTGACCCACAAGAGACATTGATAGCGGAGACCACTGTATGAGGATTTGCTTAATTTGATCTAACAATGTGGTAAAATTCTCTTGAAATAGATCTTTGTGTCCTTCGTCATGGATATGCCCAAATAGGAACATTTATTCTATGTTTTAAAAAGCAAACTGATAACCTTTTAACCCTAATTTAACAGCGTCAGAGTCATCGTGATGGTTAATTGTCTTGTTTTCGGGTGCTGTCTCCACTGCCCCCTAGTGTCTGTTAGCGCAAACACAGCCTTGCAAGATCAGGGCCTCCGATCCGACCAAGGAGTCCTCACAATCAGCAGGTCTCGCAAAGTCTCGGGTCCCATAGATCAAGATAACAGTGAGAGCGTTATTGTAGACGTTCATCGCGGCAGAGGTGGCGAAAACAAGGCAGAGGAAATCTTTGTCGGCCGAAATGAACGAAGAGGAAACGACTGTGTGACCGCACGAGGGGCCACACAATGGCCTTTTTACTTGTCGACCATCTCCAGGCAGTTCAGAACACTGCAGCTGCTGCTGCATGGATTTTAACCAACACTCCACTGGTTACTCGTTTATTTTATAGTAAAATCCTTTTCCTTACTTGTTGCGGCTTCCAAACACAAACCTTTTAGCCGCTGAGAGTCTATGAGGTTTGGGTCCTCAGGTACGTAGATTTGTAACGCGCTATAGTAGATTATGATAAAGATAGCTGAGATCCAAATATGCTTAGGTGCATTTATTGTAACAAAACAGCGCAGCAAGGATGGATAAACACAAAAATGAGACTGGCGGATTAAACAGGAAAAAAGGGTGATAAATGAATGAATGAGTAGCGGTAGCGGTCAACAAAAATTACGGCTACTCCCAACCCTGACTCTCTCTCTCTCTCTGCGTCACCGGTGAGTGCCCACCTTTACGCACACACACTTCCGCACCGTGCACACGCCCACTCCCAGGTGAACCACGCCCTCTGCAACACACACACACTCTAATACACCGTGCTGCTCATCTTCAGCCTGTATGTCTCTTACATTACTTTTAGAGCTTTCCTTGGAGCTCACTCTGCTCCCTGAGGTCTTCAGGTCAGGGACTTTTAGTTTTAGTTGTTCTTAAAACAACCTTTAGGACCAGAGGGGATCGAGTCTTTCAGGCAGCGGCTCCCAGACTGTGGACCACGCTGCTGCCTCCGTCTAAAGACTCTTTCAGTCAAGCAGGCTTTTAAGATAGACGAGGGTTTTTATGGCCCTGAGTTTGTGTTTTTGTGTTTACATGTATTGTATTTATTTAATTGTAAAGCACTTTGTGATTTTATATTTGTGAAAAGTGCTATACAAATAAACTATTGACTTATTTACGCAAGTAAACGAGAATCAAAAAACACAGGAGCATGAAAAATGGATGTCGACCAGCATGGACACGTTTGTTATTGGCAAAGCGTCCAATCAGTGACGGCCTCTGCTAAAGTGATGGGAAGTACCGGCTCGTTCGTCCCGTCCCTTCTGGTAGAAGTTAATGTCGTTGTGATTTCCCTTAATGTCGTTGCACTTGCTCTTAATTGCGTTTGTGATTTGCACTTTTCTGCCACCGTACAAAACTGATTGTAGCCACTTGACTTCAAGTTTCACTTAATAAAATCTGCTATAATATAATAAATATGTCGTGTCACTGTGTCTCACCAAACCACAGCCTTTTCTGGCAGTTTTTTTGTAAACGGCTCGTTCCCTGAGTCCCCAGAGAAAATCAGCGCTTCTAACCGGAGGGGACACAGGAGCTGCCAGTCTACTGCTGCCTCGTGTGGTCAGTTTGTGTCACTGAGGTAAATCTGGAAAAGTTAGATTTCAAACACCAGAGTCACAAAATAACACGTTTTGTACGGCCTGATGGAGGCAGCAGTGGATCAGCAACTCCTGGCTGGTGTGATGTGAGATCGTTGGTTTTCTCTATGGACTTTGGTGTGGGAGTGTGAGCGGCATAAATCCCTAATCCTAAATCCTGCCTCACAGAAATTCCAAATTATCCATTTCAACCACAGAGCAGGAGTGGTAAAAATGAGAGTTAGAGATGGATAAAAAACAATTTTTCTCTTTTATGCTTATTTTTACAGACACATGCAACATTTAAGCATCTTGTATTAACCACTTTTTTTTTTTTTTTTACAGTTTCATAAATGAGAGTTTTAATTTCTTTTAACACACGATTCTGCTCCTCCTGCAGTCGTCGCGCGCACACATCTCCAGGTCCGTGCTGGAGCAGTTCCTGTCTTTTGCGAAGTATCTGGACGGCCTGACACACGGCGCGCCCCTGCTGAAGCAGCTGTGCGACCACGTCCTGTTCAACGCGGCCATCTGGATCCACACTCCTGCCAAGGTAAGCTCCTCTGCAGGTAACTCAGCCCATGGAGGGACAAACGGGACACGTGAGGGACACGGGTCCTCACGCGTGACCTTCGCTGAAGTAGACGAACGTCTTATAGAAGGACCTTTTTTTAATCATTTAGTGATCTGTGTCTTTAGTCTACAATTATATGCAATATATTAAATAAATAAAAACACACACACTATCCTTCTAGTGTCGGTCCCAAGCCAAGATAAATTGGAAGGTTATGTCAATAAAAAGTAATGTATGAACTGAAAAAACACATCAAAAAAGTTTACTTCATCGTGAGAAAATAAAGTTTCGGCAACGTTATCAAGTTCCCGACAACAAAAATGTGTAATCTGTAGTAAAAAATTAATGATCGATACATCAAGTCATTGTTTCAGCTCTAGACAAAACGTGAAACACTAAACAACGATGCCTCGAGGTGACGTCACTCACTTGACGTTAATGGAACGCAGCGCTCACACACACACACACACACACAAACACACATCAGATATTCTCACATTTATAATCTATTAAATTATACCACAGTTCATTGCCCACTTCCAACTTTTCTGTCCTTAACATAAAGTTTTCCTCTTAAATAATGACCCATGAAAAAACAGGATGAGGGATATTAAAGAAGCAGTGTGTGCGCGTGTGTGTGTGTGTGTGTCTGGCAAATACATTTGCCTCAGGAATGTCGCTTTTGGGGCCAAACTATGAATAAATGAGATGAATGCAAAAGTGTTCGGAGGCTTTCTTTTCGACACTCATCCAAAAGAGGAGTGTAGGGGAAGAAGAGGCGTGAAAAAAAAAAGAGAAAGAAACTGACTTAATGCAGTGTTAAGTTAGAGCACTTTTACATCAGAGCAGAGAGCGAGAGAGAGAAAGCTACGCTGGCTCCTTCTTCCCTCAGGACGTGTCACAGAGACACATTTTCTTCTCACGCCAGGAACCAGCTGTGTGAACGATGTGCATGTGAAACGTGCATCAATTATACCCGAGCTCTCGCCCGACCTTGTCCAAGCAGACAAATACCACTTGCTTTTGTGACGTTCACTTGTCTGCAGCCACAAACCCCGGCGCCCACATTTGTGTCGCCTTTGACTCATTAATGTCCTATAATTTATGACATGTGGGGGGAGGGGGGACGACGACACCGTGGCTCTTGTCAGGTCTGCTGCTAATTATTAATCGTCGGCTAGGAACAGAGTGGAGGAGACGCGGTGTGAAATATGAGTAATATAGGGTCACTGACTGCAAAGATAAGAGTGGCCTATCCTCCACAATAATCCCGCTTTTCCATTAAACAGTTCTAGCGCGACTCGGCTCGACTGCTTTTCCATCAGTGATAGTACCTGGTGTTTTTTTAAATACCTGCTCTGACGAGGTTGCAAGCGAGCTGAGCCGATTGCTTTGAGAGCGTCGTCACTAGAAGAGTCATGAGCGCGACGTCCGACACAAGAATCAAAGCGTATTGTAGATCAGTTAAAAAGACTTAAAAAATCCCTGAAAATGCGTGTAAATCTTAAAAGGAAATATCTACAATGTCAATATTTAACAGAGTTCATCGGCAAACCGACTTGCTGCCCCCTCACTGGGAAAAACTATTTCCTGTGTCTCTGAAAAGAAAATCAGCTGTGGTGCGTAATATAGTTAAGTGTGGCGCCACTATTGTGCAGTTGATAATTGTGATAATGTACTCTCTCTCTCTCTCTCTCTACAGATTCAGCTCTCTCTCTACACGTACCTGTCCGCTGAATTCATCGGCACGGCAACCATCTATAACGCCATTCGCCGTGTGGGCACAGTGCTTCAGCTCATGCATTCACTCAAATACTACTACTGGGCTGTGAACCCTGCAGACGGCAGTGGAATCACGCCAAAGGGTCTGGGTGAGTATGCTTGAAATTCTACTTTATTTGATCTCAATTTGACCTAAATAACAACTCGTGTGGAGGCGTTAACATTGACAGGATTCTTATACTTTCACAAATGTATCGCAGTCACACAATATTTATTCTAAATCTGATCAGGAAGGACAGCAGAAAGAGTAATAAAAATAAAATTGCTGTTTAATGTTTTAACATTTATATGTAAATTCATCTCCATGTATTCAAACCACTTATTCAAAGGCCTTTCTTGTCTTTCCGGATATTTTTATTATTCATATTTTTCATATTCTTTCAACGAAATTCAACCTCCCCATGCAGAAAAGTTATTAGTCACAAGAATACGTCCCATGATAAACTGCGATAAACTGGGCACCCGGGGAGTAATGGAGTTAAGGTACTAAATTGGGATTTGTAGCCCAGTTCTCCTCTGTCTTACATAAACAGTCATTCCCATACCGGAACCCAGGCCGCCTTGGTGAAAACCAGGAATCCTAACCGTTAGACCATATGGGACGATTTGTTTAAAAATTAGACGAGTTAGCTAGGTGCTAGATATTAAAAAGCTACGTTATTAATGTCACGCTAGCTCACCAGCTGTTAATAACGATTAATCTGTTAAGCTAGCTAGTTAACTATCTATCTATTGAGCCATTTTTAGCCATTGTTAGCAATAGCACTTCATAACAACTTTCTTCATAGTATTTTTCCACGGACAAACAGCGTTGCATCATGTCCACAGATAAAAATTAAACAGTACTGTCCACGACTGACTTCAAGTGAAACACATGCGACAGAATATTTCCATTAACAGTACAAGTAGCAGACTTGTTTAGCTAGCAAGCTATAATGCGCATGGTCTCTATGCCGTCAGAGCAATAATATGACCAGATCACGTCATTGCTCTTTATTTTTTTTGAAAAATGTAGGCAGAGATTATTTTTCCTTTCTGCTGGTGAGTTTGATTTTACCCAGGCTGTTGTTTATGTAAACTGTTTCCCATCCATCTAAATGCTCATCCTAGTGAAACTCATTGATTTGGAGAGAGAACACAAATGCGGGCGTGAGCCAATCCTGTGTCGTCGCCGCCGCCGTCGTCGTGTGCAGTCACGAGCCTGCAATCACTGTGGCAGCAGCTCCCCCGCATTTAAAAAAAAATGACTCATCTCCACTTGGAAGTGCTCGCCTGTCAGCTGTTAGGACGGCGTCCATCGCTGGAGATGACAGCGAGGCAGACGCACCACATCAATACTGTCATCGCGCTCGTGGAGCCTGGTGTGGGCGTCAGGCCTTTGAATATGGGCCAATAATATGACTGGCATCTTCAGTCTGTGAAACAACAGTCCGTCCCCAAAACAGGCTGCGCTGGAAGTGACAGTGTCCTTGAACCGTTGTTTCCTCTCCTACTCTTCGTCATTATCTATTCTGAAACCGTCACTATCATAGTACAGAGCTTTTTTTATGACAATTCTGATTCACAATGGAAGAAAAGTACATAAACATCTAAAAACAACAAGGCAAGTCGACAAAGCTGTAAAAAACAATTCATTTTGGTCACCTTTTAATGATGTTATCTGCTTAACTGTCTCTTTTGGGACGGTTTGATAGATTTTCATTTGCAATGGTGGTGAAAACAATCCTCATGATTCCTAGTTGCTTCCAGACATCATCAAACTCGGTCTGTGATCATATTGTTTTGTTTTTGATTGAGAAAAAAAACCTTATCCACGGGGCATCGTTTCAGCTGATTTCCCCGCCAACAGTCGCAGTGACCTTCAGACTGAGGTTAGCCGGGGACTTTATGGTGGAGCTTCTCCATGGGCTTGTTTAGATCTGCAATTAAAGTACCCTGTGTGTTTAAATATGGTTTCGTAAGTGAATGGAAGGCGGTTGTTTTCACCAATGGCTTGAGAAATTCTCACCGTGAGATTTGTCACATTGAAGATAAGTCTGCAATGTGATTTTGACGATTTAGTCCCATCAGAGACGGGTGGTACAGTGAAGATGAAAGGAGGAAGAGAGACAAGCAAATAATGAATGGCTTATTTTTTTTTTTGAGGAATGAGCTGACATTTGAAGCGTCTCCTCCATCCATTTATTTGTGGGAGTGCTGTCTTTCCTCCCCCTGAGGTCTTTATAGAAACTGCTGTCAAATTAAAGCCATGTATCATTCAGTTATGCTGAGAATCACTGCGGACTCTGCCCAATGCGCAATTTCCCCTCAGCCTGTGACACGCACCCACGAGCCAACACATAATTTGTCTCACTTAGCGCTTTCCTTTTGTCTCCGGCTCTCGCCGCAGTTGGATGCGAGCTGCTGCCGCCGCCGTCGTGTTCTGATTACAGTAGAAATCACCGGGGACAGATTGGCGATCGCACTTTGAGAGAATAATTTGATCGTAGCCTGTGGTTGAATTGATTTTTTGTGTGCTCTTTCATTCTGATGACCGGTTACAGGCAGGCTTTTCTGGACCAAAGAAGGTTGTCAGAAGACGGGCGTTAGAAAAGTCGCCGGTGATCACCTTTTTCATTTTTAAATATTCAGAGTCAGACAACCATGTCTCGCTCATGTCCGTTTCCCAGTCCGTTTTCATTTTATTTTGAAAATCAAATTAATAATTCATTGTCCGTTTTTCTTGTTTCATATTTTTTGTTACATTTTGTAAAACGGATAAATGAACGATACACGGGCGGTTCACGATACTGTTCAGGCCACTTCTTCTACTTTACAGAGCCCACGCTTTTTTAGCTTGGGAGCTACTTTTAAAATGATCAGGTCAAAATCTAATCTACATTATAAATGCTAAACATATAATTATTTATTTACATATATATACTGAGTATGCCTTACGGTGGTGTACCTTGCATAACTGCATGAACCCTTGTGGCACAATACAAGCTAGGGCATTTTTGGTCATCACCTTACTCTGATGACAAAAAGAAAAAGGTCCTCCTCCCATTCTGGATGGAAGTTTTTGGTTTATTACTTACAAAATTTTGGCCAAACCTCAGAATCTCATAAACAAGATATCCAATCACAAATGTGGGGGTTATTTTAGAATCAGGATTAACGCGATAACGTCGTATATACCCCCCAACATGGCAGTCACTGAAGAGCAGCTGTCTTTGGATTCGGCTGTTGTTTCCATTTTGAGATTCTCATTTTGCTCCACTGGCAAATTACAAGGAAACTACAACGAGACACGTTTCCGTCACTCTGTCATTCGGCTCATTGGTCTGATTGATTGTCGGCTTATCCAGTTGTGTACAGAGGCATTTTGATCAACCTCCACGGGTAACTACGCTCTTTCCAGGCTATAATATGACATCAGTGCCACAAATACAGTTCTTATATTCATTGACTTGGAAACGCAGTTGAACTCTTTGTATGTTCGTTCCCTCATGTTTGTCCACAAAGCACTTGCAACTTGAGTAATAGTGGAAAACCAATTATTGCTGCTTGAGTTTAAAAAACACTTGTCCATGTTTTAGTGTCTTATCAGCCTTTTCTTTTTTAATTGAAAAGGCTTTAGAGAGTGAAAATAGAATCATCCCCATTTTCTCTTGAAGCGTATGCACAAGTACACTGGTTACTGTGTTGTACTGCGACTTTGTTATTAATCATAAGCTGGAAAAAAAACAGGATTCCCGCATTAATCACACCGACATAAATTGTTTTTTGTTGGTGTTTTTTTTTCCAATTAAACTCCTTCTCCACGTGCCCTTGGGATGCAGGAAGTGAAGTGATCTGTGATTGAGAAACAAGAGCTCGTGGAGCCGAACTGTTGAGCGTAATTGGTTGCGAGTAACTTGGATGCAGTGGCCGCAGTAATAATGTTCTTATCATCCCCTCCATGTCAGGGTTCTGTCCCTGTGCTGGTTTTTTCCTCGCTCACTCTATTAATCAGTGTCAGGATGCTGTGGAAGTTTCCATCCTCCTGAAACCTCACTGAGACTCATCATTGATTACATTGACTGGCTGTTGTAGCAGCAGGATGGGCAGGTGTGTGTGTGTGTGTGTGTGTGTGTGTGTGTGCTGCTGTGTTATCTGCCGTGGCACTGGCCCCATTTAAAATGAGCATGTGTTCAGCAGAGGTGGAGGTTTGGTTGTAACAACCGTCCTCAGTGATGGGACAGAATGTCCAAGTACTGACTGCATGCTTCTCCCGACTGGATATCTAACTGCTTAGGAAGCGCCGGCGTTTCATTCCACCGATGATTGTCAGATTTGTGTGCCTCTGAAAAGAAGGAGCACATTATTCTATCAGAGCATTGCTTAGCGTGACTATCTGGATGATGGCCTCTGGTGGCCCCCATGCGACTGTCCCACCAGCATGTCAATGTGGGCTCCATTAGGGTTATATTTAGGCTGACAATATGGCTCCCAAGTGGGTTTGCCCGTGGTCTCCATGGTGGCTGCACTCATGTTTGCCCACATGTGCTTCCTATGTGGGCTTCATTGTACTGAAACCATATGGTTACCTGCATGATTTGCCCACTTAAGCCTGTTTACTTCGGCGTATGTAGTCGCATGTCGTGGACCGTGGTATACTTGGGCATTAGGGTCCTGTAGTATCTCACTTCACCATCGGGTGGCAGTAGTCAAGTCTGGACGCAGGGAATAGGACGCGTTCCTACCAAAGAAGATGAACAATGCTACAGCTCCCCTTGGACACGTCTGGTTCAAGTGGCTCACAGCTGAAAGGCCCATCTGGCAGTCGAGTCGGAGTGACAACCGGTTTGAGGGTTGCCAGGTCGAGGCTCAGATGACTATCCTTGGCGACTACTTCTTCTGTTGTCTAATTGTTTTTTCTGCTTGGCGAGCGGGGCTTAATACGCCACCTACCCGTGCACCCGATGTGTTCTTTACGATGTGCTCCAAAATCCACCAAAGTGCACGATGATGGCGCAATTCACGGCATGTGCGGAAGTATACCAGGGCCTTTAGTAGCCAGGTAACCTGTAAATTGTACAAAGAAGTGGGCAAACGCAAGTATGGCCACAATGGAAATCACAGACAAACCCGCTTGGTTGGAATGGTTTGGTTCTGTATTTTTTGTGTTTCCATCAGGAATAGTACCACCTTTCTTTGAGGGCACCAGAGTAAGATGGTACAATACGGTGACGACGGTCATCAGATTGGGTGACAGCAAAACGTCTCCCCCATACAATCAGTGTAAACATCCCATGGAACGAGGTCAAGAGTAAATATGACCGCAGTCTGTTTTTGTACAAAGTTTGACGTCTTGTTGAGACAAACGGCCACAAACCAAGCAGGGACAAAAAAGATCTGTGCCCTCTGTTGTTGTCCATTGTGTTGTTGTGTCACGTTAGTTACGATATATCGTCATGATACACGGCTGTCAGACACACCACATCAAGTAAAGGTACTGTTCTCAGTCGAAACGCAAGCCAGACCCAAGACTGAACCATACCAAGATGGAAGCACACCCAAATATAACCTTGATGGGGCCCAGATGAACATGCTGGCGCGGCCCCTGTAGATCTGGGTCCCTTGGCGCCCTATATATTAAGCCAAGGTCACGGATCTCAGGGCTCTTGTAAAAACAGATTCAATTGAGGCAGCTGGCCAAAAGTAAGTCAATTCTTTTGAAGCTGCATTTAGAGACAGCTCTTACTTACTTTTTAGCTTTACTCTGTAATGCACTCTATGTGAGGATTAGTGGGTTGTCTGTCGCCCGTCTTCAGGTGGTGCAAAATGCTGCCACCTGTATTTTAGCCTCCCTCCGCTCATTTTTAACTCCTTTAATGACCTCTCCCGCCCTGATCACTTCCGTCTGCCGAAATGAAAATGTGAGCTCAGAGGAGGTGCACATTAGACAGGCCTCTTCCCTGTCTCTTTGTCAAAAGCAAACCTTGTCCTTGGCCTTTGACATTCTTTAAGTCATTGAGGTTATTTTATTTCAATTAATTTTTTTCTTGTACAGCTGCTTTCGTATTTCATTGCCTCGTGTGAGCTTTTACGTCTGTTATTTACTGTTCCGTATAGCACTCCGGTCCACTGAGGTGGTTTTCAAAGTGCTTTACAGATAAAGTTGGACAAAACGATGTGTTTAATCTGGCTGTACAGATGTGTCTGATTCCATAGAACCATAATCTAAAGAGCTCCGGACGTTTCGTGGCCCAGTTTGTTTTCTCCACCATGTTGGCAGGAAAACAAATGGTGTCACTGCCAGTTTCAAGGCATCAGAGTTCACTGCGCACTTTAAATCCACGGAGATTGAATGATATATCGCTAAAGTGACAAAGTATGTCCAATAAAGAAGATATAAACAAGATATTGTGGAATTTGTTGCCTGTGGATTCCCATATTTCTATATTTTACGTAGGGATGGGGATTTCTTGCAAAAACACTCTTTGAACGTTCGCCAAAATCGAGTTTTTGTGTTGCAGTGTGAGTGCTGCTAACGATAAGAGGATCCACATTTGTTATGATTCATACTGTATCCTGTATTTTGCTGTGTATCTGACTCAGTAGACCAGTGTCATATTGATCTGCCTGTTGCTGCAGCACGTTGGGCTTCGTACCCAGTGCACAACATTTTATTTTATTTTATTTTTTGGGGCAAACGTTCTCAGCGTATCGACAAGGATCTGACTGTGTCTAAAATAATTCTGCACCAACTAAAACCAACACAACAGCGGCAACAGCAGCAGCGGCTCTGCGACGTGACAGTTTGTCAATCCTCTCTGTCATAATCCGTCATCCGTCTTTATTTGTGTGACATACCTTCAGCCGCTGACAGCGTTCAGCTCGCCAAGATGAAAAGAATGGCAGTGAGATTCTTTGACATGGATGGATTGCAGTGTGGGGGCTAACTCTGCAGAGCAGAACTGACCTGAAGTTGGGAGAGACATTCTGGGTTGCATGAATGAAATGTTGGCCAGTCTGATAATTCTGAAGGTGCCCTTGAATCTGGGGCTGCAGTATATCCTGATAACAATGAGTATTATTATTAATAATAACCTCCCTGTGAAACTTGGCTTGCAACTGGAGTGGTGCTGGTTCGAATCCCGACAGGTCAAGGGCTGGGGTACCTGAGCAAGGTACCCAACCCCCATTGCTCCCCATTGACTGCACGTCTGTCCGTCCTGGGAGAGGGATTTTTGTGTTTTTCCTTCCCCAATGTTAGGGTCTAAGGACAGAAGGTGTCACTTGCTGTACAGACTATAAAGCCCTTCGAGGCAAATTGTGCTTATAATGTTGGGCTATATAAATAAAATTGATTGATTTGGGTTATTTGGACACTCTAAATTGTCCCTGGATAAACGTGAGGGTTGCTTTAAATAAAATTGATTGATTTGGGTTATTTGGACACTCTAAATTGTCCCTGGATAAACGTGAGGGTTGCTTTAGGAAAAAAAGTCAGGTGCCGTGACTCCTGGGCTGCAGGATCCTGGTCCAGTTTTGAGGCTATTATTAGTAGTGTTGTCAACTGATATCAGTATAATTTGCAACAATTCATGCTACCACTTGTATAAATGGTATGCTCTTCCTATAAAAATATCCTGACCGATTTGGAACCATCCCGACTGAACTCTTCTGTCTCTACCTCACCTCTGTCCTTCCTCTCTCTCCCTCCTTTCACCACAACTGGCCGTGGCACATCTTTGAGTCTGGTTCTTTATATTGTTGAAAGGTCTCTGCCTCCCTAAGTGCCTTGAGATTAAGCATGTTGCGATTTGGTGCTGTGCAAGTTGAATTTGCTGGACAGACGCGGCTGCTGTGCTGCCTTGGCACTGTGTTGTTGCCAAAGCTAATTGGCGTACAGACAGATGGTGGGTGCAACCTAAATAACAAGTATACACTGCCTGCCCCGCAAAATAGTAATAATTTCTAATTTACTTAATGTTAGGGTCCCTCGGTGCATGCACATAAGGCTCTGGACGTCACGTGTCTGCATAAATTAACACCAACAAGCTAAAAAAGGATAAATAAAACCTTCCTCCTTGATTGTAAATCCTGCTATATGTTTATCTATATCCTGCTAATTCTTCTTTGATCCATTGAGGCTGATGATCAGTTGGAAAAGTGAAACTTTTAGCCAATAATACAGTACATAATGGTGTTTGAAATAATGCTTCTGTGCCTTTTGATAAATGCAGGGGAGCATATCATGACAAATATTTCACTATCAAATCAAAAAAACATCAAGCGCGAAACCTTAGACTGAGAATGGTTATGAAGAGACAACAGAATACAATTCAAGACACTTTATCTTATTTGGTTCCACTGCCTTCTGTCGCATTTTTATTGCTTCCTCACTCTCTCTCTCTCTCTCTCTCTCTCTGCAGATGGTCCAAGGCCGACCCAGAAAGAAATTATTTCTCTGCGGGCGTTTATGCTTCTCTTCCTCAAGCAGCTCATCCTGAAGGTACATTGCACCTGTCTTCATGCCTCGCAGCACCTCACGAGGCTCCAGTTTCAGCTGCGCCGTGGAGAAATAATGCACGTCTGTGGACTGTTGTCTTTTCTAGAGTCTGTAAAGCGTTTTTTTCCTGGAGAAAAATGTGAGGAATCGTAGCCCGAGATGAGAAAATAGGCTTGAAATATGCATCTTATTCTCAGCCTATACCATCTTGTTCAAATCAAGACAAAACGCAAAAAGTGGTCGCAAATGAAAGACACCATGGCCATTTTATGACTTACTATGATACATTTCCTACATGAAACGCCTTTAACTTTTCAGTATAGTGACCTGGTTCCATTTATTTCCTGTCAACGTAATTCTTTGTTTTGTTTCAGGACCAGGGTGTGAGGGAGGACGAGCTGCAGAGCATCCTCAACTATCTTCTAACGATGCAGGAGGTGAGTGAAAGTCCGCCTCGGCGCCGAGTCTGTTAGCGTGACACTTCGTTGCCCTTAGCTTCAGGGTCACATCTCATTTTAAACGAATCACCAAGACAAATTGCCAACCGCGCTTTTCATTCTACAATGACCACAAAGCCACTTGGCCCCTGAGGGTTTGGACATATTTGGCAATTGCAGGTGACACATTTGCGCGGCACATGCGTTATCATCGCCGAGCGAAGAGCAACAGCTCTATTCTTCGCTCTGTGAACCGGTGCCTCTCTTTTATTATGTACTCTTTCTTTTATAAGGCACAGAGAAAATACTAGATAAAAATAGTTTTGAGTGAAGTTACGGTAGAATCCTGTTCGAAAACCACACCCAGGAGAACAAGCGACATACGACTCGGAAACAAAATAGATGGTCATTTTCTGACAGTTGAATCTATTAAATGCAACTGTTGATTCCACAAGATCACTCCATGGTGTTTGATAGAAAACGGAAGGTGGAAGATTCATGACTTGTTTGGTTAAAGTCCTTATAAAACAAATTGGGATTTTCTGAAAATAGTGGTTGAGATTATGTGGGGAAAAATGACAACTGTGGAGTGGAGAACTATGAAGCTGTGATGACATAAAAGCCCTCAGTGAGCTTTGTCAACAGTTTACCTGCTTCTACTTCCTCTTCTACTTCTACTTATGTGTCTTCTACTTCTTCTGCTTCTTCTTCTACTCTTATTTATTCTACTTCTACTTATTTTGCTTCTGCTTTTGCTTCTACTTGCATTTATTCTACTTCTTCTACTTCTTCTGCTCTTATTTCTTCTACTTCTACTGTCCAGGTGTACATTTTACACAATGGAACTTTAATTATTATTATTATTATTATTATTAATATTATTATTGTTATTATTATTATTATTATTATTATTTTAAATGTTGGTCAAACAGAACCGTGTCTGCTGCTCTGTCTCTCCATCGTTGTTTTGTCTCTGCAGGATGAGAATCTTCACGACGTCTTACAGCTGATGGTCGCCCTCATGTCTGAACATCCCGCCTCCATGATCCCTGCTTTTGACCAGAGACATGGAATACGGTAATAAGTCTCCGCCCCCTTCCCCAGAAAAAAAAGACTCAATCCCTCTACACAAAATGGAGAGGTGATATAGTGATTTATACAAAAATAAACCACAGCTCCTGCTGCTCCATGTGTGGGGCATGAATAATTCACAGTGGGCAAAAGCAGAAATACACTATGCATGGAAAAGTAACAACATTAACATACTGAATTCACCACAAAAATGACACCAGTGATCAGATTCGCCTCATGAGATCTTATAAAATATAAATGGACACGGCGGAAAGCTACACGTGCATCTCCAGGAAAATACCACTGCGTTCATTTAATGCTAATGTAAATTCACTCCGAGGGAAAGAACCGTGGCCGGGAACCTCTTCATCATCGCCGCTGCATTTCATTACGTCCACATCGAGTCCCGTTTGCAGGCGTTTCACCGCTTCTTCTTATTCTTATTTTCCAGAGTCATCTACAAACTCGTGGCCTCAAAGAGTGAAAGCATCCGAGTTCAGTCCCTCAAAGTGCTCGGGTACTTCCTCAAGCATTTGGGCCACAAGTAAGTAACACACACACACACACACACACGTACATGAGTGCATCAGATTAATCTGTAATAAATCATTTAATGTTTAAGAAAAATAGCCCTCAATGATTTTACACCATGTAACAACCTAAAAACGCATTTTAATGTATGTATTATAAATTATGTAAATATCTCAATTATATTTAAGTATAATTTCTTATGATTTTGTCTGATTGTCTTTGTATACATTGAGGTTTCATTTATAGATTATATTTGCAAATCTAATCCCAATTACAACGTGTTTTCACTTATCTCTTGTGTAGTCGTCAATAAAATGTAATCTAATCTAATCTAATTTGAAATAATCTATTCAATGTTATCTAAACTTGTCTAGTCTAATCTAATCAAATATATGGTAATCTAAGTAGTAAAACATTACTAAAATATGTAGTGTATCTAGTCTAAATATAGTCTAATCTAATTTTAACTAGTCTAGTCGAAATTAAAATAGTCAGATGAACTAGTCTAATCAAATCTAGTTTCGTGTAATCGAAAATAATCTATTGTATCTAATTTAAATATTTTCTAATCTAATATAATATAGTACGTTTGATAAGAAGTAATCCATTCTTTTTAATCTAAACTAAACTAGTCTAGTCCAATCTAAATTAGTTTTAGATTAACTTGTCTAATCAAACCTAATCTAGTGTATTATAAAAATCTATTGTATCTAATATAAATATTTTCTAATCTAAACTAATCCAAGATAAACTAGTCCAATCAAATCTAATCTTGTGTAATCTAAAATAAAGTAATCTAATCCATGTATTCTATACTAGTCTAGTCCAACCTAAAACCTTTAATTTATTCTAATTAAATCTAATCTAGTGTAATCTAAAATAATCTATTGTATCTAATCAAAAAATATTCTAATTTAAAATAGTCTAGTCCAGCATTTTTCAAACTGTGGGACGGGCCGTGGAGATTTTCAAGGCCTTGGAGATTTCTCCTGGGAAATGTCTTCCTCCAAAGGGGGACCCACCAAAAAAAGTTTGAGAACCACTGGTCTAGTCTAATATAAAGTAATCTAATCTATTTCATCTAAATTAAATTAGTCCAGTCTAATCTAAAATGTTGTATTATATCTTATCTAAACTAAAGTAATCAAATCTAAAATGATCTATGCTATCTAATCTAAACCAGTCTAATATAAAAGTCAAATATAAACTAACCTTGTCTGATTTGAAGTAATAGATCTCAAACATTTCCCACAGTGTAAAACCTCTTAACATTTAATTATCTCAATAATACACTAAATAATCATAAATCAGGTTTTTATGTAAATTCAAAAACATGATCTATCTCTCTTATTTATTATTTACAGCCTCTGTTTAGGCAGAAAAAAACCTCAGGGAGATTAAAATCTCTTTTACAACACTGTCCTGTCTGCTCCTGTCACTCATTTGGAATAAATGTTCCAAGCTTGACATGTTTAAAGTTTTGTTGGGTTGCCAGGTTTATAAATTAGGTCGTACTTTCTAATGCAGAACACCAGAACTCCTGGCATCGATCCCTAAAACTAAAATTACTTTACTAAAGAGACGAGTGGGAAAAAGGTCCTGGTGGTGGTGGTGGTAGTGTGTTACTGGGGGCATCAGCTCTGTGTTTTACCCCCTGATTCATTTAGACTGACTTCTTGGCTGACTTTTGTAAAAAAGAAGTTTGTAAAAGAGATCCTAACAGAGTCTGGAGTAAGTCGCTACGAGTGTTACCTTCAGTTCAGTCTCCGTTAATGCTTTTGCCAAAATTTGAGATTCCACGCGTCTGAGAAAAGTTCTAAATCCTCAAGGGAAGTAAGAAAACCTACTTTCGCCAGTTTGAAAGCACAACAGTGGAAATTGTAGTTCACTGGGAGCTAAAGTTTAGCCAATGAAGAGAAGAATTAAACGATTTTCTGGATCCATTCAAGTCTGATTGACAAGGTTTCAATTTGATTTGATGTCAGTTTATTCCCAGATTTGCTTGATAATGAGCGATTTTCACACAACTAATGTTGAAAATTCAGACGACAATATCCTTCAATCAAAAAACTGTTTGTTATTTCATAATTGTTTTAAAACCTCAGTTGAAGAAAGCAAAAAAAATGGGTTGTTTTTCGTACGTTTGAGTTTGTTCTCAAAGCAAATGCACCTGATCCAGAAGTCAGATTTGTATGTGAACAGCCTCATATCTGAGTTGTCTCTCGGTGCGATAAGATAGTTTCCTCGTTATAACCAAGTCGGCTTTGTTGAATGAAGGATTTTATCATTCCACAGTTCCCTTTTATCCATTTCATTTTAAAACAAATCAAAAGTATGAAAAACAACACGTTTCTTTAATGACATTTAAAAACAAAAAAATGAAATAAAGATTTCTAATTGAATGTGGAAATAATGAAACATAAACAGGTTCTCAAGGTTGTTCATTTTGGTATCAAACACAAAACAGTGGTATCGTAGTCGTCTCTGATTGTGACAGTGAAGCAGATTTGAGCTGCGCTCTGATTGCTTTTTGTCTCTGTGCGGTTTTTATCTTCAATCTCTTTGTGGAGAGCTGCTAACAGTGTTTGACTAAAGTTTATACTTAATCCTTTGTTGTCCACCGCAGAAAATGGCTTGCGGTCTTTTTGCATTGCATATACGTCTTGTGATTTCCTGAGCTGTCACGAGGAGTTTATTCATCACATCTTCTCATATCTTTCCAGGATGACAATTTGTCAAGCGGCTCCTCATATCAGTCGTATTCCCCCAACTTGTGTCTTCATATTGTTTTGTTTTGTTTGTCTGTCACCTTTTCTTATTTTAATTTCTTGACACAGAGATTAAATTCCACCCACACATCATATTTAGACCTCCATATAAAGGCTTATTCTAAAAAATGTTTTTAAAGATTATACACCTATACAAATGTACTTATAGGCAGTATATTCCATTACGACCAATAATCCTTTCTAAATTTTACACACTGGGCTTAAATCAACAAAAAAAACTGAATAGCTTGCACCCAATTTGTATCTTAAATTCTGTGCCATTTTCAGAAATTCACACTAAAAGCCTCTACATCCAAGCTCAGCCTCCCACGGTGCTGTACGTTATTGGTTGAGCAGACTTGTACAAGTTCCACATCAATACCACGCCTCATTAGTCTGCCCTTTTTCTACCAAATTTGCACATTTAAGCAGTTGAGAGAATCACCACTATCATCCTAAGTGTCCAATTTGCCAGCCTCTGCAAAAAAAAAAGAATCCTGAAAAGTCATGTCGGAGTGGCAGCAGAGTCGCGCGGCGAGGCGAGGCTTTGTGACAGCCGTCCTTGTTGCTTCTGTTGGACCTGTGCTTACTCAGGCCGTGCCTCTGTTGTATCTCAGAGCTATTTCCAGTGACAGGCTAACTTCGTTATCCCACACACCGCGGTTTATGACAGCAGGCAGTTCCTGACACTTGTCGCAAGAGCCCGGGCTACCTGTGGGTGTGAAAGGGGGGTGGGTGGGGGGGGTAAGCTAATGGCACTCACTGATCCTTTCAGTGGCTTCGGGGAGCTCTAAACAGGCCACTTTACCACTGTTTTTGTGTGTGTATATCCACAGGAGGAAGGTGGAGATCATGCACACACACAGTCTCTTCACTCTCCTGGGAGAGCGGCTCATGCTTCACACCAACACCGTCACGTTAACAACCTACAACACTCTCTACGAGGTAATAACACACTCTCCTCTCAAATGTCCCGGCAGCCGCCACTGCTGCCGCGTCACTACAAACTGCGGCACTGACCGCCTTCTCTCCACTTCCTGTGCTAGATTCTGACAGAGCAGGTGTGCACGCAGGTAGTGCACAAACCTCACTCCGACCCGGACTCCACCGTCAAGATTCAGAACCCAAGTAAGCCGTCACGTTGGGGTTTTATTCCCCACCTTAAGTGCTTAGTAATCTGTGAAAAATTGACGTTGTTGTGTATTTGTGCGTTCGCCGTCAGTGATTCTCAAGGTGGCCGCGACCATCTTGAAGAACTCTGCCCCCAGTGCTGAGCTCATGGAGGTTCGGCGACTCTTCCTCTCAGACATGATCAAACTGTTCAGCAACAGCCGAGAGAACAGACGGTGAGCAGAACTTTTACTTACCTCCCCTGTCAATTATTTTGCTGATTAATGCATCAAAGAGAAGACGATTACTCATCTCCCTCCTCCTTATGTTTATTTAACTAGCTCATATGGGCGGTAATTCATCCTCAGACATGCACATGTTGCCTCGCAGATGTGTCTTTGACAGCTTGCTTTCTCATTTTTTTTTCCCTTTCCCCCACTCTCACATCCTTTCAAATCAATTAAAGGTCTTGTGAAGCCACTGACTTAAATCCACATCATAGTTAGCATGGCAAAATGAATCGGCAGAAAAAAGGCTTTGTCAAGTCAAGCTGTTGAAGTGGAGGCAAGAAAGAAAATGTTTAATTGGCTTTTAATTGCTGGACCTTCTCTGTCTCGGCCACCACTTTGTTTTTCCACAGATACTGCCGCCAAGTACAAACAAACCAAATTAATTTAAGATCAAAAGCAGTCTGCTGTAACGTGAAACGCAAGTAAATTCACGCGTTGACCTTGTTGTGACGTTCACGTCGCAGGTGTCTACTCCAGTGCTCGGTGTGGCAGGACTGGATGTTCTCGCTCGGCTACATCAATCCGAAAAACTCTGACGAGCAGAAGGTCACGGAGATGGTATACAACATCTTTCGCATTCTGCTCTACCACGCCATCAAGTACGAGTGGGGAGGCTGGCGTGTGTGGGTGGACACGCTCTCGATAGCCCACTCTAAGGTGAGAAACCCGTACTTCAAACAGGAAACACGGATTGACGCTGTCCACGGATAATCTGTTCGGTTGCGTTCATCGCAGGTACAGCGCGAATGACATTTGGTACAGGTATCGCGAGGGTTGTACAAATACAGATACTTAACAATAATAGCAGAGACCTGTGAGAAAGTGTACTTCTTATATCACCACCAGAGGGCAGGCTCTTCTTATTTAACCACTGGACTCCTTTTGACTGACTTTAGCTATGGTATTATTGAGCCAGTGGATTAGAAGTTCGTAAAAGAGATGCTAACGGAGTCTGGAGTAAGACTATTTAAAATGAAAGGTAGCTGGGGATTGTACCTGTATCTGTAAAGGGGCAGAAAATTGCCCGGCATAGTGGATCTAAAAGGCACAAAACATTCAGTCACATGTATCTGGAACTGAAAAATAAAGTATTTTTTATCACAAATGATCTCACGGGCCGGGGTGGACCCTCCTGTGGGCCGCTTCTGGCTTTTGCCCATTTTTCCAGAATAACGTTGAAGAAAAACCAAGTTATACTGCAGTTACTTTGAAATATGAGCACTGTAAAACATATTTAAAATAACTATGTACAGGCAGTTTTTCCAACTCTCTCCTCTCTGGCGACAAAGACACTGATTCGCCGACTTTCTGAAACAGCAGGACTGAAATTACCGTAATAACCACACGTCGGCTTTGACGTGCAACTTCTCAGCTTTCAGAAACCACTACACTACAGTTAGCAACAGCAGCAGAAATGTTTAGTTTAGCTATACAGTCAAATACACTGTGCTGCCTCAAGTTTATCAAGAGCTGTAGTTTGCTTTTTTGTGTGTGTGAACATTTTTGTATTTGTATGTGTTGTTTTGTGGGGTTGCTAGTGTTTCTAGCAACTATCCTTTTTTTTACCTCTTTTGTTTCATACAGCTGCCTTTTGCCAAAATTTTGCAAAGGAAGCCCAAACTTTTGAGCACCTGTTTACCTTGATGGCTAGCAAGTCAAAAAAATGCTAGCTGTTAGCCAACTATTCTTGCATTTTCTGAATCCCAACCGTCCTAAAGCATAGTTGGAATTGGTAGAACACAAATATCATTAGCACCGTTGCTTACACTGATTCATACTTTGATACTGGCCACGTTGCAACGTACCAATTGAATACACCTTCTTTGCCACTAAAGCAATTTTGCTCTGCTGTACCATGTCATTTTTACAGGTGACATATGAGGCCCATAAAGAATATTTGGCAAAGATGTACGAAGAATACCAGCGGCAGGAGGAGGAGAACATAAAGAAAGGGAAGAAGGGGTTAGTGAGCACCATCTCTGGCCTGTCTGCTCAGGCGTCGGGCATCAAGGGTGCCATAGAAATGGACGATAACTCCCACACACCTGAGAGTGACACGGACTATGAGAGCGCCGACTCGCGCAACCTGCTCGCTGAAGGGAAGGCTTCTGAAGAGAGTCTGAGTGAAATGGAGGGTGCGGTAGACGGTGTCAGGGTTGAAGTTCATGAACTTCTGGTGGACATTAAGGCCGAGAAGGTGGAGGCTACGGAGGTTAAACTTGACGACATGGACTTGTCCTCTGAAACGTTGGTAGTTTCAGAGAATGGATCGCTGTTGGGGGTGGATTCTCTGTTGGATAATGTTTATTGTGCTGCGGTGGAAAAGCTCAACAGCAATGCCAACAGCGTGTTGTTGCCAAAAGGCAGCATGGACGAGCAGACCGCACCCCCCCTCATTACGTTAGACGACGACAAGGACGATATCGGCAACAACTTCCTGTTTGACAAGGTGACCGGCAGCATGGAGGACAAGCTCCTGCCTGATCTGACTCCAGCTGAGCCTCTGGTCCTGCCGAGCTTAAACCCTTCTGTGCACACCAGTGCCAGTGATGAGCTGGGCCTTCTCGCTCACATGACAGGCAGCTCTGGGCTTGGCTCTTTACCCAGCATCCTGGAGAAGGATGAGTTTGAACTGCAGGCCTTGGAGGGCATCAGCGCCGTGGCTGGCGCTGAGACGAAGGCTGCCTCCAAAAGCCCAGAGGTCAGCGAGGGCTCAGCGGCAGCTGTGTGTGATGTGGACCCAGCGGCTGCTAAGACCAGCCGCGCAGCAGATGCAGTGAACAACAGCTCTGACACGGAGAGATCAGACGATGGCAAAGACAAGGAGATGAAGAAGATTCAGACAACGGCCACCACACAGGTTTGTCAGAAAGTCTTCATTGTCCTCAGGTCTGCCATAGACCAATTCCCACATGGAGTAAATACAGTAAATAAAAAGTACACATAGAGAGTTTGAAGTTCTTCGTCACAGAACATAAGATGGTTTAAAAAATCAACAGCTGGCATCTGATAAGAGAGGACGAAATTCTGATGTGAGTCAGCTAGGATGACCTTTGCCCTCTGGGTGACTCTGCCTTGGTAGACCTCGTTACGGTTATGTCTCTCAGTGCCAATGATTTTTACAGTACAACACCACTTAACCTCTTTTCTTTCACCATGCTGAAGTTGCCAAACCGACAAATTAGTGCAAAGGTTCAAAGAAACTCGATGAAAGTCGAACAAAACATTTCAAGTTAAGCAAACTGTCAGGATTTGAATCACTCAGCTTCCTCAGATTGGCCTTTTGGCAGATGTGCTGCAGTATTGCCGTTTGTCATCCAAGATGGTGTCGAAGTTCTGGTATCCGCTGTCCGCAGCCATAACGTTCATTAAAAAAACAAAAAAGGTGTTGGACACTGAAAATCAATCAATCACTTATTTAGTCTGGAGTATAGGTTTTTAACCCAGTTCATTACATGGTTCTGTCGTTTGCAGTGGTCTGAAATGACTGATTTTAGGTTTTCCTGGTGTTATTAAACAAAGTTTAATCAGAGGACGTCATGAACTTTCACAATATACAAAGACTTTATGACCTTTGTTCTCTGCGTTGAGAATAAATAGAGAAACTTTTAACATTTTTTGTTTTCATCAGTCAAATGGATATCGTGACGTAACGCTCTATTATTGATTATATCGTGGGCGATGATTCCCAACCCTAATAATAGTGTGGACAACTGTAATTAAAACACTAAAGCAGCTTGTGTGTGTATATATATATATATATATATATATATGTATATATGTATATATATAATTGAATGGGTTGCATTGGACAATGCTTGGGTAACTGTATCAGAAACACACAGCATATAGATTCATTGACGTCCAGTCGAAATAACCTGAGCGCTTTAACTAGGGAGCAGCATAACAGTGTTTGGAGTGTAAGGTTCATAGAGTGGGGAAGTGAGGAAGGAGACCATTTACCATTGTCGGTATGTGTTGGCCTGTAGTGAACAGTTCTACATTATCAGACCCACTGGGATTGTTCTCTTCCCCCCAACTCGGCTTGTAATAGGGACAAAAAGGCCCGGTGCACATCCAGCAACGTCCCTCTGAGACTCCGGAAACTGGGTTGCTCAAATTCTGTAGCTGGCTGAGCCAACAAAGGGCAGAAATAGACAAAGTATATATTTTTTTTTTCTTCTTCTGTAAAAAATCACCTGGGATTTATTCATTGCTTCCTTTCTCTTTCTCATAGGTCACGCTCTTTTATCTATGCAGGCAGCCAGTGGAAGACAGAATTTATTCTGTGCCTTTTTGTACTTCTCAACTGTAATTGGTCTGGTTTAATTAATTCTTGCTGCTTTTTTTTTTTTAACAAAAAACGGCCTTGTTTGTTGCACTTTGCTGACTCATTTATATTCTGTTTTCGAGGTTGCATTTACTGTAGCCTGTTGTTTCCCTCCGCCAAGGAGGTTATGTTTTCATTGGCGTGGGTTTAACTTCCCGTCTCCAGTTTCTGAATTCTTTGTGATGGGTAAGCGATCGTCCAAGTATGTTGCCCATAATCTATATTTTTATAGATTTTCAACTTTTTTCAAGTCTTTTTGCACACAATTATTAGTCTTTACTTACCTTCACCTAGGAGGTGGTGTTTTAATGTTGTCTGCAGTTTTATGAATTGTTTACGTGATCGCCCACGTATGTTCCCCTTAAATTTTGGTAAGAATCCTCCCACTGATGACGTCACAAAAATCTCTTATCATGGGGGATGAAATTAGAAATATCTCTGTCAAAACCGACACTCTACCATCAGGCTAACTTTTTTCTGGTTCTGATCCAGATTACTGATTTGGCGGGCAGTTTAAATTTAACATGTGTAAATCTCAGCGACGTCTTGGCGATCACCAAAGTATGATCCCATTCAATTTTGGTAAGAATCCTCCCACTGATGACGTCACCAAAATTGTTTTTTAAAATGTTCAAGAAATCCTACTACCTCTTGAAATTGACAAAACTATAGATTACGGATTACGGATTTTGCGGCAACTCCAGTTTAACATGGGTAGTTCAGACGTGTATATGTGATGATGGGTAGGTGATCACCACAAGTAAGAATCTGCCCACTGATGAAGTTTTCAAGAAATCTCAGTCTCTTAAAATGGGCAAAACTGTAGATACATAGGTAAACTGTAGGTATGTATTACAGATTTGGCGGCAATTTAAATCTAACATGGTTCAGTCCCGTTTGACAGGTTCAGAGGTGTGTTTTTATGTTTTTGTAAGATACATAGATGTTAAGAACTATGAGCAGGTAAAGTTCTACACAGATCCAGAAAGTTCTTGTTCTTAATGTAAACAGTCCAGGTGACAAAGTGTTCAATCTTCGGTGGAGGTCTGTGCTCTGTGAGTGATCTTGTATTTTATTCACATTTCCTTTGTGTAGGTAGAGAATGACGGGGGAATTATAACATTTTAAAGCGTTAAAAGCCTTGAATTGCTTAAAGAAGGCTTTTAGATTGAAGAGGGTTTTGGCTAAGACTCTGTGTCTTTGTGTCTATGTTCTATTCTTATGTCTCTTTTATTATTCATTGTATTTATTTTATTGTAAAGCACTTTTTTTAATATCTGTGTAAGGTGCTTTATAAATAAGCTTTACTTGCTTACTAAAGGCCCCAGTTTGAAAGAGTTAGTGACACGGATGATAAGGATGTCGTTTAGAGTTTTTTAGGGCCACAAATGGTGATTTTGTCGTGATTATTTCTGTTCATTTGGAATAAACACTGGCAGATATAAACTTAAATATATAACTGTATGCAGAGGGAAGGAGACAGTGTGACCTTTTCCTGCTTTTAGCTCAAAGATTGTAGTGAAGAAGAGCAGAGAGCAGCAGCAGCGTTAGCCCCCCAAAAATGTCACAAACCTTCTGTCTCGAAGGGTTTGGACATTTATTTGCAGACAAATCAGCTTCAATAGCTTCTCTCTGAACAGACGCTGCTCTGCCAACACAGTTACTCTCATTAATATCTGTTAAGAACGTTTGTGTGCTGACTTAAAGGCTTGCTAGTGTGACTGTAGCTGCAGAGTTAGCGTTAGCATTCGCTTTATGCCCGAGTGGCGTCATTCTCAGCGTTTTTATTCTCTGTCCTCGCAGTAGGGCGATTCATCCCCAATTTGCTGAATAAATATTGAGATTTTAGACATTTCCTTGGCTAAATGTTGGAGATTAATGCACGTTTTCAGGGATTTTTTAACTGATCTACAGTTCGGCATTATTTCACTTTGATTCTCGTGTCGGACGTCGTGCTCATGACTCTTCCTGTGGCGACACTCTCTGACCAATCAGTGGCCGTTACACATACATTCTGTTACATCGTGATATATCATAAATGAAATAGTCTCTCATAATTACGGTATCATCCTACCGTCGTTACCATGGACAAAATCTTATTGCGCCGTAGTCCCATGTCCTTCTTTTTGGTGATATGGAAATGGCCCTCTCTCGTTGATCGTTCTATTAAACGTCACGTTAAATTCATCGATCGTACTCATCGCTTGCTCCCCGTGCTGCCAGGGTCTTCACGGCCGAGTCGCCGCTCAAACGGAGAGGGACGTCCACGTGGACCTGGGCTTCAGGGCCACGCCTATGACCGAGGAACAGCGACGCCAGTTCAGTCCCGGCCCGCGGACCACCATGTTCCGCATCCCGGAGTTCAAATGGTCGACGATGCACCAGAGGCTCCTCACTGACCTGCTGTTTGCTCTGGAGAGTGACGTCCATGTTTGGAGGAGGTGTGTGTGTGTGTGTGTGGGTGTCTCTCACCGTTACAACATTTTATTGCTGTTTTAGACAGATATTGCCTTTTTATGTAAATTATTTATATTACTCCACATTTAATTGATTTAAATCTCCTCCCCCCCACCTTGCCTTTCCTTGCAGCCACTCCACCAAATCTGTCATGGACTTTGTTAACAGTAATGAAAACATCATATTTGTGCACAACACCATCCACCTCATTTCACAAATGGTCGACAACATCATTATTGCCTGCGGCGGGATCTTACCTCTGCTCTCTGCGGCCACCTCTCCCACTGTAAGTGCACCGTCGCCACTTTCACCAAAGGGGTCTACTGCCATCTTGTGGTCGCTCATTATAAGTGCTGGTGTCTTGATACAGTCTGAGTGTCTGTGTGAGATCAGACTTCACAGCTCATTTGTATGTAATACGTATAAAATGTGGCAGATTTCTCTCATAATTTCTGATTTTGTTGCTGTATGTTGTTATTTTGCCTCGTGTGTGTGTGTGTGCTGCTGTTGCTGCTGCTGCATTGTCTATTTTTGAGTGTCGGAGTTGGGTTTTGCTCGCGGATCCCAGCAAAAATAGAAAAACATGTGTTGATAATGATATTGTTCTTCCACCAGCAGAATGACGTAAAAGTGACACTCTTTACTGTAGTTTTAGTGTCAAGGCTGAATGTGAATACATGAAAAACTATAAAAAAAATAGCAGCTGTATGTGGAGAAAGTGAAGCATACAACTGCAGGAAAACTCTCCGAAGGTTATAATTAATTGTAAACCATTTCTGCTGGAGGTAAAATTAGAAACTTATTGGTGTGAAATTATCTGACAAGTTATGCATTACTCACAGTTTCAACTGTCTTTTTGTTTGGATTGACGCAATATCACTTGAGGTAGAGTTACACTGAATTGCCATTAGCTGTAACACAAAAACCCCCCCACCGTTTTGAATGTCATTCAACCCCATTCAACGCACTTTTGTCCTTTTCATACTTAAAGTTCCAGAGTGTGACATTTTAAAGATTTTATTGGCAAAAATTGAATATACTAACCATAGTTGAGTTTGTGTTTAAAGAGTAACTAAACCCCTAAACCACTTTAAAACTCTATTATTATTTGTTATTTAGTAATGTTGTTCAGTGATCCAGGTCTCTTGGCAGTTTTGTGTAAAGTATTTTAATCATGTATTTTGTGTTCAAAATAGATGTATGTACTGCCTCTCTAAACACCTCCCATTACATTTGAATTTTCATATTAGCTGGCTCTTCCTGGTGCTTTGTCACCAACCGTCCTCCTCTAGCCACACCCCCGATATGGGGCGGGGTCGGAGTGTTCAGCACGAACGGGAGAAGTAAGAAAAATGAAAGATCCGGTTTACTTTTCAGAATAAAACATCCCGTTTTGACGCCACAACTACATCACAAACACCTGAGTGAGACCCAAGCAGTGTAACTTGGCGGAGCTGTGCGAACCAGAGCGCAGCAGGTCCATTCTGCAACCAGTGTATTTACCTAGCAACAAGCCTGGAAATAAGCCCTTAATATGCACTTGAGGCAACGGCCTTGCTTTACAGAGGCGGCCATCTTGTGTCTACATGCTTCCACAGCAGTTCATTCGTACATTTTACATTTTGAAGCAAAACCTCACTACAAAAACGAGAAATTATATTCTTTCTAGTATATAAAGACCACCGTAGCGCATCAGTGAGTTGCAATCTGCCGTCTCACCATTAGATGTCAGTGTTTCTTACATTGAATTTAGTGTTTGTGTTGAAAATGTTGATTTTTGTTGTTTTTACACTTCTTGCGTCTTTCCTGCGTTAGACTGAGTTGGACAATATCGAGGCGACGCAGGGGATGTCCTCAGAGACCGCCATCACGTTCCTGTCCCGTCTCATGGTCCTGGTGGACGTGCTGGTCTTCTCCAGTTCCCTGAACTTCAGTGAGATCGAGGCAGAGAAGAACATGTCCTCCGGTGGCCTGATGCGTCAGTGCCTCAGACTCGGTGAGATCGCCACCGCGTGTGTGTCACTCTGTGCAGGAAGGGGTTTAACCAATTACAGTATCAGTTAGGGAGGGGATTTAAAAGGGTATAATACACGCTTTTCCAGTTAGTCTGAAAATTGATGAGCTAAAAAATACCACAGCAGCATTCTCTTCACACACACTAATAATCCCTCTCATCCCAGGAAAGCCTCTGTTTGATCAGCAAAACTAATTAATTTTAGAGTCCTTAGCTAATTGCATACTTAAATGGAGAACATGCTGGTTTCCCGCTGCAGTTTCCAGCAGTAAAAATGTGAAGGGGAATTCATAACAAGCAGAGAGAGTCATTTGCAGTCCAATCAGGTTCTCTCTGTAAATGGCAGCCCTTTGTGTTTGTCACTGGTTTGTCTCCCAGGACTCCATGAGGTCATATCTACCTTTGTGCATATTTTACCCTCTGTGTGAGTGTGCGTTTGTGTGTGTGTGTGTGAGTAATAGATTCACTGAATTTACATATGAGTACAAGGCAGAGAACAGCTGAACCCAGAATTTCAAAATTTCCCTGTTAGAAAAACCAGCATTTTGTTGTGTCTATGCTGGTCCATGCTGGTCCACTAGCATCGTTATGCTGGTCTTTGCTGGTCTATTGTGGTCAATCAGCATCATTGTGCTGGTCTATGCTGGTCCACCGTCATCATTATGCTGGTCTATGCTGGTCTATCCTGGTCCGCCAGCATCATTGTGCTGGTCTGTGGTGGTCTATGCTGGTCCACCAGCATCAGTATGCTGGTCTATGGTGGTCTATGCTGGTCTGTGTTGGTTTATGCTGGTCTATGTACAGTACGGTGGTCTTTGCTGGTCCATGGTGGTCTGTGCTGGTCCATGGTGGTCTATGCTGGTCTATCAGCATCATTATGCTGGTCTATGCTGGTCTACCAGCATGGACCATGGGGTTTTAAAAAAATGTCTTTTGCATTTCAGCGTATACAGCCAATACATTACTTTGTGAAAAGTTACAGCGCCACGTACAGGCCTGGCACATATACTACAGCAGGGTTTGTTTTTGACAGTCTCATTTAGATCAAAAATGCCAAAGTTGTTCTGCTGTCCAAAGTCGATTAAATCACCGTTTTCTTTCTCATTTTTGATTCTTGCCTTGAACTTCAGCAGCTGGTCTGTACTAGGTTTAATCACCACGACCTAACATTAATTAAACATTTGGTTTTTATATGATTTAACTTACTTTTAAAGCTTCAAGTTGTGTGAGAGTCGCAACCCTCTCTTTCCACTGATCTTAGACAGATCACATCCATACCTTATTTTAAATCACATCTTAAAACCTTGTTTGTTTGTTTTTTTTAAATCTTATTTCTTTACATAGGTTTCAATAGGGGGTTGGAACGACCCCGGGACACCACGATACGATATTATCCCAGTAACGCGATAATGTACTCGCACCACAGCTCTAGTGAGAGTGAGCACTTGCCACCATCTAGTGGACTGAAGGGTCAATTGATTTTTTTTTTTGTGCTATTCCAAAAAAATGTAAATTTATTTGTAACATTAGTTAAAAAATGATAGGCTTTTACTTTTATTCAACTGCTTGTTTGTTTGTTTGTTTTGTTTTACTACTTCTTATTGAGCACTTGTAAGAAGCCCAGTTTCCTGTTGAACATAAATCTGGACTTTTTTTTTGGTTAATTTTCATGCAAATTCCTAAATATTTGTGCTGTTATTTAAAGTTTTGACGGCTGGAAAGTCGGAGTCACAGCTGGAGGTTGAAACTGTAAAATTAGGCCTTAATTTGCATGAAAAACCGTTCAGTTTCCTGTGGCGTCTGTTCCCGTTGACTCCACACTGTGATTAGTGGAGCGGGGAAACCACCGTCAGACTGTTACACACTGGCCTTCAGTGTGAAATCAGTCTGGCTGCTCATTTGACTCCCCGTGTCTGTCTCCGTGTCCCCGGAAAAAACACACAAACACTCATCACCGATAACTGATTCATTTTAAAGAAAGTCATGCGTGATATCAAGCGTGTATTATCCTGAATTACTCTGTAAAAACCTCCTCCGGAAACCTTTGCTGACTGCATTTTTTATGCTCATAGCTGTGTGTTTTTGTTTGTGTTTGTGCAGTGTGTTGTGTGGCCGTGAGGAATTGTCTGGAGTGCCGGCACAGACACAGCACCGCCGCGGCAATTAAGTCCACGGTTCCCAACAACAACATTAAGACTCAGGAAATCCTGCTAAACGCCGTGGCTTCCACCAAGGTAGGGGCATGTTTGAAAATTTTAATTTGATTCATTCAGAGACATTTTTACTGCAAATAGTGGTTAGCACTCTCGCCTTGCAGCGAGAAGACCCGGGTTCGAGCCCCGGTTGGAACAAGGGCCTTTCTGCATGGCGTTTGCATGTTCTCCCCGTGTGTGCGTGGGTTCTCACCGGGTTCTCCGGCTTCCTCCCACAGTCCAAAAACATGCAATGTGGGAATTAGGTAAATTGGACACCCTAAATTGACCATAGGTGTGTGTGAGTGTGAATGGTTGTTTGTCTCTATGTGTGTGGCCCTGCGATGGACTGGCGAACTGTCCAGGGTGTACCCCGCCTATCGCCCGATGTATCTGAGATTGGCGCAGCACCCCCCGCGACCCTCTGGTGGAGGATAAAGCGGTAGATAATGACTGACTGACTGTCTTCAGATTCTTTTTTAGCTCCATATGTGCCGTTAAAAACGCAGGACTGTTGCAGAGTAGCATGTCATATTGTGTTATCTCTCCGCTTTGGACAGCCATAGAGATTGTCCCTAGTAACCTGTCTCCCATTAAGGACCCTGACCGCCTCCTGCAGGACGTGGACATTAATCGTCTGCGAGCTGTGGTGTTCCGTGATGTGGTGAGTGTCTCCGTGTGTTTGTCACAGACATTTGGCTGCAGTTACAGAGGCAGGAAACCTTGTTTTTTTTTTTGTTTTGGTTTAAAAACACGACACAGCATGACAATTGGCCTATTTTCTATGGAGCCCTGGAGGTGACATAGGCAGATATTTTCCGTTAATAAGGGATTATTATTTTGCGCGTGCACTTTAGTAAACCGCGTGTACGAGATAGTAAAGCGCATTTGCAAGATGGTAAAGCGCATACATGTGCGAGAAAGTAGAGCGTGCTCGTGATATAGTAGAGAGCACTTGCTAAATAGTAAAGCGCACTTGCGAGATAGTAAAGTGCGAAGAAAAATTCAAAAAGAAAATTCAAAATATATACAGTATATACATATATATTTTTTTTTATTAAATGTTGCCATTTGTTGAGACAATCATCTCAGGTAGCCATTGCATTATCTCCAGAATCGAGGGTGGGTGGCGTCACCATTTTGTGATTCTCCTCCACAGGATGACAGTAAACAAGCCCAGTTCCTGGCTCTGGCTGTGGTCTACTTCATCTCTGTCCTCATGGTCTCCAAGTACCGCGACATCCTGGAGCCCCAGCGTGAAACTGCCAGGAGCAGCCAATCGCCCGGCTACGTCATGCGCCAGGAGATCAACTCCCCGTCCGGCACAGGTGCTTGACAGCTGCATCTCACCTTTATTTTTTTTTTCAATAATCTCATTTTATGCTGATATAAATGAACGTTAAGTGTCCTTAGTACTTTCCGAAGCGCTGCTGCCAGCTGTGCTGGGAGCTCATTCAGTAAAGGAGCGGGGGAAATCCTGTCCTCTCTCTCGCCTATGATTTATTCATGAGCGCTGATAATTTTCCACTGGACAGAATTAAGTATGAAAGCAAACTGCGGATGGAGATGATGCCTATCATCGTTCTCTTGAAAAATGAGAGGCAGTGTAAGCCAGTGTCAGAAATATCTGGATTTTACCCTTTGAATTCACACGTGAAAAAAATGGCCAGCTAAGAATTTGTAACACACACACACACACACACCTGCATCTTCCTGGTACATATCTCGACAACTGTGTTTACCAGGTTTTTAAAGACCTGGACAAGACATTTGCTCACCATATAAGACACACCGTCCTCCATTATGCCCTTTTTTAATAGTTTCTGTTGGGCAGTTGATATTAAATTTCATACCAAAGAGCTATTAAAATTATTATTTTTTTTTTTTGCTTAGAATTGAGATAACGATTCACAAATCGAAAACGTTTATTGCACTCATGAACAAAAGAACAAATGGCAGGGAAACAGCTCCTGGCACAAATTTGTGCGAGGAACCTATTGCTATTATATCAGATTACTATTATATCCGCCATTTTTGAGGGCGTTAACATGCATAAAAACTCAGTGTTGCTCAAAGGCTCTATAGCGCCCCCCTAAGGTGTAAACAGAGGCAAAATTGAGTGCCACCGAAATTGGTGGGAAGATGTTATAGACCACATGTGTCAAACTGGTGGCCCCCGGGCCCTCCAATCAATTACATGCGGCCCGCCAACCACTGTGCGAGGTGATGGAATAGAGACAGAATATAAGACTAAATGTATTTGCCAGCAATTTTTTTTATAATAGTAATAAGACATTCGGTTGTAATCATTGCTTTATTATATGTTTTACACTCAACATGAAATTACATATATTTAAGCTGTTTTAATCATTTTATATCAAAACAAGCAATTTTACTTTGCAATTCTGTCTAATATTATAATGAATATCTTATATTGACCACCGGCCACTAAATAGTTGTTTTTTCCACTTTTTTTCCTCTTTGTCGGCCCCAGCTTGACCAGACTAGATGCTCATTGGCCCCCAGGTCATTTGAGTTTGACACCCCTGTTATAGACCCTGTTAAGACAAACAAAAACGTCGACTGTAACCATGGCCTCAACTCAACAAATTTTGGCGTCCATTTTGGTGATTTGCACCCCAGGGTGTCCATATAAGGAGCTGTGTGGTATTCCCAGTTTTTACTGGTTCCTTATAGTCTAATGAGATAGAACAAAACGCTCCAAGTTAAGTCAGTTCATGCAGTTTTCAAATCAGTCTGAAATTCCCCTTTTTTTGATGTTAAAAAGAGGGAAAGAGTTGATAAAACATGGCAACACTTTTGGGTTTCAGGTGAAATCTCGGAACTTTTGTCTCTATGGACTTCAGATTCTCGAGTTGCCCGTGTGAGACGCTTTATCAACTCCCATTCACACAAAAATGTGAAGTGAATTGAACAAAACGAGATAAAAGGAGACGAGAGGCCGGGAAAAATATGAAGAGGAAATGAGACGAGAAAGCAGCGTTTGGTGCTCGCTAACTACTGCTGTTTTTTTGGGGCAGTGGAGCCACTGCGTGGCTATTTTCGGCTCCATCTGTCAGTGCCCATTAGGCAAGCAATCCACCAGAGGAGAATGGGATCATAGAGGTTGCTGGGAGGAGAAGACGCTCTCACTGCTGCCTTCATAAATTTCACCAGAAATTGGGGGGAATTTTTTTCCCAGGCGGCGAGTGGCACATGATTGTCTGACGCACCGGGAGGGTAGCCTAGACGACTCTCTGGCTGAATCAGGTGCTGCTGACCTCGAAACGGATGCACTTGATGAATATTTAAAAAAGTGCAGTTTTACATCTGAATAACCACCGGGCTCAGGATGAACCGGAATCAAGCTCACCTGTGGAAGTTGGGAGCATCGTGATGAGTTCTCTGTAGGCCGAGCTGTCAAGAGACCAATTTAATTCAGACTTAAAAATGGGATGTCATTTAAATACCATTGGTGCGAAAATGCCAAAAACGCCTCTGAAGTGGCGTTCAATCCAACATGGCAGCCTTCCTGAAGGATTCACAGGAAAGTCGTCATAGACTTTTTGGACCGCCCCAACCTAATGAACATGCGTGCCAAGTTTCGTCCATGTACGCTAAACCAGACAGAAGATGACCTAAGGGAAGTCGTCACTGGACGACTCTCAGAACCAGGATTGATGCGGTCGCAGAAATCAGGCCCTCAAAAATGCAATAGGGTTCTACACACCTTGTGCTCGAACCCTAACAATACTCTGCCATGGCTTAAACCAGAGGTCTCAAATTTGTGGCCCATGGGCCACATATGGCCCCCCCCAATCCATTTGGGGGGCCCATTACAAGAGCTGAACATTTGATTGAAGTTTTTTATCGAAGTGGCCGAAATCAAAATGATTTTTAAAATTGCAGAAGGCTCAAGATTTCTTAAAGTCAAATAATTTATGTCAAATTAACATTTCAGATCAAATTTTGTCCTGACCTGTGCACGTCATATTCTACAAACTGAACTAATCATTTAATGTTCTTCAAATGAAAAAGGGGATAATGACGTAAAAATGTCCATTCCCTCTGATATCCCAAATCATAACGCAATTTCAGTCAAAATAATCACAGTTAGATGAGAACAGTAGAATAGTTTCTTTTTAAGTTGTGAGTAAGTTGGGACTTGACTGGCCCCCTACTGGCCAGACGTGATTCTCAGAGACCCCTAGGTCATTTGAGTTTGAGACCCCTGGCTTAAACACTTTGTCACCTGCGTTTTATACACTGGCACCTGGAATATTTTACATTTTGATCCACTGGTTCCAGAAGAACTTTCTGGATCTGTTAAGAACTTTACCTTCTTATAGCTGTGACCTAATAACATAAGCGTGACAAAATTCATCCTGATTTTTTTTCGATGTTGCTGAGATAAACGCATCTAAACTTGTTTCATGGGACTGAACCAAGTTTTACATTTAAATAGCCGCCAAAAAAAATGAAAATGTGATTTTCAAGAATTTCAAGAAATTTCTCAGAATTTCGAGAAATAACTCAGAATTTGATCAGATTTTGACAGATGTGATTTAAAGTGTTGTCCACTATAGGAGGATGAGGTGTGCATGAAAATTTAATGATCTTTTGTAACAGAAGGCCAAGTGTACCCGTATACTCAGGCCAATGCAAACATAACCTAGTTTAAAACACATAGCATAAGATTGTACAGCGTTCTAGAAGTGCATGAAGCAACACTAATACTTTGAATAATGACGTTTTATTGTTTTGTGTTTGTGTGTATATTCTGTTGCACAGAAACTCCGTTGGCGTTTGACAGCAGTAGTGATCGTATCGGACCTTCTGACGACGTCCTCCATGTGCAGAACACTTTTCCCCGCACAGACTCTGGGATTGGAGAGGAGCACCTCGTCCGCATCCAGAATGGTTCTGATCCCGATCACGGCAGTAACGGGCCGGCAGACAGCATGAGCGAGCAAATATCCACGTTGTCCTCCGAGGTGAAGAAGTCCCTGGAGAGTCAGTGCGACGCGGCCAGCGCGGAGTTGCTTAAACCGCCTCTGTCCGTCACGAGCGTCAGCCAGCCTAGCAAAGGCATCAGCGTGAAGGACATCCTGAAGAGCCTGGTCGCGGCTCCAGTGGAAGGAATGGAGACTGGACTGGAGGCTTTGTCCTACCCGGACCCTGCTACCAAAGCTCATGTCCAGGCCAAGTTGCCTATGCAGTTCCACTCCTTTGACAGGTAAAAGCAACATTTTTTACCCTGATTTAGCCCCAATCAAACCAAAAACAGTGAATAAAACGTGTGTTACCGGATCTTGTACCATGAGATCTAATGAGATCAAGATTTTTCATCCAGTACAAATTAGGTAAATTGGACACTCTGAATTGACCGTAGGTGTGAATGTGAGAGTGTATAGTTTGATGGTTTTGGCCCTGCGATGGACTGGCAAGCTGTCCAGGTTGTGACCCTGCCTATCGCCCCATTGTCAGCTGAGATTTGCACAGCTAACCCCGTGACCGTCCTGTTGAGGATAAAGCGGTAGAAAATGGATGTATGTACTACCAGTCTGTGGTGGACAGTGTAGAACAGGGACACACAACGACTCAGTGGTGGTGGGTATAGAGCTGGACTCCCTGGAGACAGTAGCAGAAAGAAGTTCTTCATCCTGGAAAATGCCCACCCCCCCAGACAGAGGAGTGTGTCAGTGTCAGACTTCTTTCCCACCCCAAAAAACAAAAACCCAGCCAAACCTTCTAGTTCTCCATCCATCCATCTTCTACTGCTTTATCCTCCAGGGTTGCTGGTGCCTCCTGTGGAGGATAAAGCGGTAGAATATTGATGGATGGATTGATTTATCCTGCCATCTCGATTGAACCACACTCCAGTCTAGTAGGTGGCAGTAATGCCCCTCTAAACTGGTTAGCCAGCTGCCAATAGAAGTTGAGTTTGAAGTTAAAAACGGTGCTTCAGTATTGTTTAGTTACACATTTACATATATAAGAACATATTGAATAGCCACCAGGGGGCGACTCTGCTAGTCACAAATGGGACTCGGTTTGAATGGAAGTCTATGGGTAAAATGAGCTTCTACTTCTCACTTGATTTATTTCACTTGAGCCCATTTCCTGAGAAGTCAATGGGCTCAAATGTCGAATGTTACGTCAATTTTGTGAGTCAAGAGAAAAATGGATGATAAATTGTGGCACGGGTGGACATCAGTGTGATTGACAGCTGGTGTCGTCTAATAGGAGCCTGGAGATGTGTGACCCCTGTCAACTTCTGGTTGCAAAATGTCAACATGGCACCAGTTCAGATTCTTATAAAGCACCGATCGGTTTGCCAGTATTGTAATTTAACCTGTTATTTGACATAATACATTTCTTACCTATAGCACCTTTAATGTGTGCCACTGTAGAACAAAGATCTGACACTGACCTTGTCAGGACCAGTAGTTCTCTTGGAGACCAAAAACCTGGTCCTAATGAGGCAAAACCTTATTTCTAGGGAACTGCTAACGTTTAGGGTTAAGATTTCAATTGTGGTTTGTTTTTCTTAGTGATAGGCAAGAACTGGTTAGGATTTTTGAGGCTGTCCAAATGAATAGAAGTCAGTTAGAGTCCGAAGAAGAACATAAACACTCGCCTTGTCAAGACCAGCAGTCCGGAGACCCAAACCTTGTCCCAATGAGGCAAAACCTGATTTGTGAGGAACTGGGAAAGTTTAGGGCTAAGATTTGGATTGTGGTGATGGTTAAGGGTTAGCGATAATGCTTTGTTTCATCTGTCCAAATGAATGGAAGCCACCGACAGTTGAAGGAAGAAGAAGAGGTGTGCAAATCCTGTGTGTTTTCTTTACCATAAACACTGATCTTGTCAGGGCCAGTAGTCCTTGTGGGGACCAAAAAAACTGGTCCTAATGAGGCAGAACCTAATTTCTGAGGAACTGCTAATGTTGAGGGTTAAGATTTCAATTGGGGTTTGGTTTGGTTAGTGATAGGCATGAAATGGTTATGATTTTTGAGGCTTTCCAAATGAATATTAATCAGCGAGAGTCCTAAGACGAACAATACACACTGACCCTGTGTCAAGACCAGCAGTCCTCATGGAGACCAAAACCTGATCCCAATGAGGCAAAGCCTGATTTGTGAGGAACTGGGAAAGTTTAGGATCAAGATCTTGTTTTGATTTAAAGGTTAGGCTTTAACTGGTTATGGTTAAGTTTAGGATTCATGGATTTTTGACTCTGTCCAAATGAATGGAAGTCAGTGAGAGTCCTAAGGAGAACAGCTGCACAAACCTGTGTGTGTAGTCACTGCCAGGCCCCAGAGAAAAGGCAGGGTGACTCAGTGAGTCAGGAGGAACAATGGGACCTCCTCCATTTATTACATGGACGCTGCTGAGCTGGGCTTGATGAATAGGGTGGAAGACGGAGGAGTGTGTGGCCACAAGGACAGCTGAGAGGGTGGAGGTCTCCAGGGCGTTGATGACAGATTAAACAGAAGCGGCCTTGCGCCACACCGCGGACCCGCGCTGTCACCCTCACCGCTCACATCACTAATGGGAACTGGCATTCCGAAAATGAGTCGCCACGGCGGCAAAGTGTATTATTTTTGAAATGCTTTCACACAGCACCCCAACCACATATACAACTTTGTCTCATGCTTTTCATGTCACTCCCACCGTTCCAGCCTCTATTTGCTGTGTCTAATTGTTTGCCACCTGCCAGCGAAATGAGCTGCCAGCAACGGACAGGCCTTTCATTTGTCAATAGATTGGGAGTGACAACATCAAAAAAGGGAAGAAGAGAAAAAGGAGGGGGAAAAAAATAGCTTAAAGTGGAGAGCATGGAGGGGGTCGAGTTTAAACTGCTCAACATCCAGATTTACCCTCAACCAGAACAGAAATACTTCAGTAATCTTTAACTTCCTCCTCTAAATTCAAACCAATCTCCAAATTAGCTCTGTTAGATTTCATGTCATTGATATATTATTCGTCACACGATACGTGTTATATTTTTACAATGAATATTTTTACGTTATTATGTAAAAGAATCAACACATATTTACGATTATTTTTTCACACTATAACATTAAACTATCACATCATACGTCATGCAATACGTGTTATATTTTTAAAATACATATTTTTACATTATTACGTAAAACCTTTACATTATGATATTTCCGATTAATATTTCATGCCATAACATTAAATTATCGGGTTATACGTCACGCGATACATGTTGTTATTATGTAAAAAAATGCACTTACTATCATCCTGGACAGCTCGCCATTTCATCACAGGGCCACAACCATTGAACTATTCACTCTGCAGTCAATTCAGAGTGTCCAATTACTATCACATAGTTACAATTTATTTTTCACGCTATCACATTAAACTTTCACGTTATACGTTATGTGATAGATATGTAAATGTTCCTTTTTTTTTTTTTTACGTTATTATGTAAAACTTTTACATGATGACACATTTGTCACATTTTTATGATAACCTTTTCACACTATAACATTAAGCTATCACGTTATACGTCACGGGATACATGTTATATTTTTACAATACATATTTTTCGTTATTACGCAAAAAAATTCACATTATGATATGATACTTATCACATATTTACAATAAACGTTTCATGGTACCACGTTAAAGTATCAGGTTATACATCACGCGATACAAATTATATTTGTACAATACATATTTTTATATTATTACGTTAATTTTTTTACACCATGACATGATACTTCACATATTTAGAATAAACCTATTAAACTATCATGTTATACGTTATGTGATACATACTGATTGCTTTACATTACTATGAGAAACTATCAGAGTTTTAGGACAACAATTTTAATACTTCTCACATATTGACATTAAACCTTAATGGTATTTTTAAGGAAACTTTATATGATATTAGGTAGAACTGTCAAGTTATTACAATAATTTTTAATGTTGTTTTTCAAAATAAAAATTCACATTATGTGAAACTAAGCAATAAACCCGTAAGAATTTGAACATGTTTACAGTAAGCATTTCATGTTATAACTTGATGTGTATCACGTTTTCTACTACAAACTTGCTACAGAGCGCCTTTAAACTTACACAAATGATCTCCACAAAGACGGAGGATCTTCCACATGTGTATTTTTGACGCATCCTAAAAAATATTGAGCCAACAGTGAATCAAAATTCCTCACTTATTTGTGAAAAAAAATAATGGCGTTTTTGAATTCTGCTCTCATGTAAACTGTTGAAATCAACAGGAAAATGTCATATCACCTGTATTTCACAATATCCTGCCCCCTGGTGGTTGAACTCTGTCACTGTGTGAAACCATGTGTCTCGCTTGTTTTATGGGATTACGATTGGCCTTTGTTGTCTGAGGTTATGAGTGCAAAACCCTCAAAGATGTCCCATTGTGCTCATGTCCTGTCGGGAGCCCGGTCGTTGCTTTAATTGGTTTTAATTGAATAAGTGAGAGAAGCTTCTGCGTGTTTACTCCATTTTTGATCTGATCAAATTCACTCTGCTGCACTTTTTTTTTCTCTTACAAACGCTTTCATCTCACCACAGCTGCAGACCACATTCATATTCGCTCCAAAGATTAATCCGCTCGCTTTATTCCCTGCAACTCAATTAAGACAATCCTATTAATAAAATATTTGCGAGATAATCTATGCATGATTCATAAGCTTCGTTCCCCGCTGATGAATTATTCATCTATGAAATAAAGAAAAGAGCGAAAGAAAGAAAAGAAAGAAGGTTCATGTTTTATGAAAGTTACTGTAGAGCCAGTGTAACGTCGCGGGCTGTGCCAGAGGAAGACATGTTGCTGGGGGGGGGGGCGCTGATACATCTGGAACGCGTGATTAAATCCACACCCAGCTCACTTGTGATGTTCTGATGTCTGTCACAGAGGAGAGCAGCACAGAGATGTGCTAAATAAAAGATGCTTGTCATCAGTGTTCTTCAGAACACAGCTGTATCTCTGGAGATATTAATATTTCAAGTTTTTTTTTTTTTTTTTTTAAGTTGTCTGACTCGTGCTTATGCTCCCCGGAGTGATTGAGCTCATTTTGAAATGTGAATTTCCATATGTTTTTTTTTAGTTTTTGGTGTTATATATGCATGCAAGCACGGCAGCAATGGTTTCTCTTAAATAATTTCTAGAGTGTAACATTTTATTCCACTCCTTATATGGACATGTGTGTGTTTAAGTTTTTTCGTCTGTTTTTATGAGTATTTTCAGGGTCTGTTTTTACGAGTTTTTTCCGCGTCTGTTTTTATGAGTATTTTCAGGGTCTGTTTTTACAAGATTTTCCCGGGTCTGTTTTTATGAGATTTTTCAGAGTCTTTTTTGGGGTCTGTTTTATAAGATTTTTTTTTCGGGGTCTTGTTTTTATTAAAAATTACACATTAAAAAAACAGAGTATTTTACTTTGTTTACCATCTATTACTCATAATATTGTGGAAAAAAAACAGCTGCTGACTCACATGGGCTCAGGATAATTTTAGATTTAAGTCGTTTCCATTTGACACGGTTTTGAACAGCTGCATCAAGAAATGTGCTCGAAAACTGTATTCCTGCAAAGAGAAAGTGTTCTATAAATATAATATAATCTACTTTTCCAGGTTTCTCATATGAGTCAAAACCATGTGTATCATATTTGCTAGACACGTTTTTGAGACCTACTGTATGTCTGATCAACACGATCAATTATTACGGCCCAAGCCACTAATGGCAGGCGCCGAAACAGCTCCTGGCACAAATTTGTGCGACAAACCTATTGTTATTGCGCCAGATTATTATCATATCTGTGGCTTTGCGGTCATTTTTTAAGGGGGTTAACGTGCATAAAATCTGTTGAAACTCTCAGTGGAGGTCAGGTCTGACGAAAATGCAATATTGGCATAGTTCCCGGACCTGGGCGTTGCTCAAGGGCTCTATAGGGCCCCCAAGGTGAAAACATAGGCAAAATTGAGTTTCACTGAATTTCCCGAAACTTAATAGGAAGATCTTATAGACCAAGACGAAAAAAATTGTTGACCTTAACCATGGCCTCCACAATTTTTTGTTCAACCTGGTTTATCACATCTTCTCAACAAGTTTCGGGAAATTCAGTGGAACTCGATGCATGCCGAACATACTGTATACGGGCACTTCCTCTCCGTTTCCGTCAAAATTTGCAAAAACACAGAGGGTTGCCGTGGCCCTGCCATTTTGAATCTGCAAAACCTATTGATAACTTTTCATCTTTGATGTGTCTAGTACAAAAATATCAAGTGTCCTACATTCTCTCTCTCTCTCTCTCTCTCTCTCCAGCAAATGTTCATTTATTTTATGAACACAAACGTCGATCAGATTATCCTGGAGTTGTGTGGACATTCAACTGTGAGATAAAACAGTCAAACTCTTCCTATCTGTGTGGTTTTGGTGGATTTGCTTCAAATGACAGCAGACTTTAGCTTGTGACAGAGCCGAGGTCTGGCCTGTATTACCTCGAGTAACTCCGGGGGGATCAGTGGAGACGTTATCTTGCTCACTCGCAAACCCCCAGCGGCCAAATACCAACCTGATAAGGACAAAGCTTTCCTTTTTCTCTTTTCCTGTCAGAGACGCCAAGTTCACAGCATCATCTTTAACCTGCATGCGTTCACTCAGTCTGTGTGTGAACGTGTGAATCCTGTGTGTGTGTGTGTGTGTGTGTGTGTGTGTGCTTTCACTTTCGTCACATGCCTTATTCATGTTTCATTCATGGAAACGCCCGTTCCTCCTTCAGCAGCATGTGATGCTTTCTGCAGTGGTAATAGATTATTTTAGATTACACTAGATTTAACTAGACAAGTTAATTTAGATTGGACTAGTTTAGTTTAGATTACATAGATTAGATTACTTTAGATCAGATATAATACATAATTTTAGATTAGACTGGACTAGTTTAGTTTAGATTAAATAGATTAGAGTACTTTATATTAGACTAGAATAGACATTATATTTTATAAGAATATATTTAGATTAGATACAGTACATCATTTAAGATTACACTAGATGATTTAATTAGACTTAGAGTTCATATATGACAGTTTTAGTTTGGAATAGACTAGTTTAGTTTAAATTACATGGATTAGGTTACTTAAGTTTAGATCAGATATAATACATAATTTTAGATTATACTAGATTAGATTTGATTAGATTAGACTAGTTTATTTTAGATTAGTTTACACACACACATATATATGAAGAGGGAATCACTTTGATGCCCAAATATAAGCCCCCAAAAAATGATTTACTTTATTATAAAAGGTTGATCAGTTACTAATTTATACTGTGGCCTAGGCCATAATATACCTAGGTTATCATCTATCATAGGCTGTTTTTTACCCAAGGTTTATTCTGGACTAGGGCCTGTTACACCTGTGGCCAGATTGGACCTACGGGTGGACTAGTTCTGGCCCACGGGCCGTACGTTTGACACCCCAAGCTTCGATGATCAGCCAAGTATGTTCTGATTCTACCTACCGACTGATGATGTCACAAAAAGAACGTCACACTTTCAAGACGTTACAGGTTTACTTTTATAATGGGCAAAAGTGCAGATTATATATTACAGAAAGTGACATGGTTCAGTCCCATTGAACACGTTCACACGTGTGTGTGTGTGTGTGTGTATCAGCGACGTCTTAACAGATCAGAAAGATTTTTGTCACGTTTGTGTATAATGGTGATAACCATAAACAGGTGAAGTTCTATACAGATCCAGTGGATCAAAATGTAAAAATTCCAGGTCCATGTTTTGCATTTAAAATGTGTTATTTACTATATAAAGCAGTGTGGTCTTACACTGTAAACTGTGTGTGTTCTGTAGGAGTGTGGTGGTGCCTGTGAAGAAAACCTCACCTGGCAGCTCAGCAGTTAACACCTTAAGCAGCAGTGGCACATCTGCGGGTCAGCCGCCGGGCAGCGCCGCCAACGTCTTTGCCGCTGCCGCCGTGACCCCTAAAAGCATGATCAACACCACAGGTTTGTCCTGCACACACGAGTTCTCAGGTGTGTGTGATGTTTCTCCTCAAACAGGGACCAGAGACCACACCAAGTGCAAAGACTTGGTGTGACCACTAGATGGCCCTGTTTACCTTGCTCTCGGTGTCTGCAGCTGCTCTTAACAGCCCGAGCGCCAGGATTTCCTTGTTGATTGATGCGACCAGGTGGAATTAAGCGATTACAGAAGGATGGAGACATCTCGGAAATAAACAGATGACAGAACAAGAAACTTAAAGAAAACAACAGGGCTGATAATGATGAGAATTATCAAAAATAGATCGTATTTATGTACATCTATGCACACAGAGAACAATAACCTATGTAATTTGTGTAAAATCATCTTATAGGACAATATAATCTTACATAATATCATGTAACCCAATATTATGCAGTATAATATCTCAATTTATCTCTATATGAACAGTGAGAATGTGTTTGTTTTCCCGTGTAATAATGACAATAATAGTATGTATGTATGTACCGTATGTGCGTAATCTGATTAACAGCCGAACTGGAACCACAAGGACTATTATTTAAATGTGTCCTCATAAAAAGTGGAAAGAAAGAAAGAAAGAAAGAAAGAAAGCCTCTGTACAGGAATGTGAGAGACATAGCCAAGTCAAAATTGTACTTTTACCTTAAACTGCTCACATGCCCTGGTTCAAACTTCTCACAATGACACATGTAATGAATGATATTTGAGTAAAAAAACATAATTCTGGCTTAAGAGTCAGATTTTTCGTGTCTTTAAAAAAACAAAATACCCGAAATATTTCCTAAACCTGCCATTGGCACCAGTTTGGATGAATATAAAGATTAAGTGCGTGATTTGACACCGTGTTTACTTTAGTTTGACTTTGCTCTGACGGCTGAAAAGTGTCGGGGGAGACGGATCCTGGTTTTTTGCTTGGGTTTTATTTTTCATTATAGCGTCCAAATTTAGTCTCGCGCTTCTCCGGGTTATTTTAGTCTGAGCGCCATTATGTCAATTTTTCAGCTAGATGTGAAAACTAAAACTAAAACTAAAAAAAAAAGTTTTTTAAATCCTAATAGATATTGGAGGCAAAAACAAACTCATTTTGAGGAATTCTCTGTTTAATTTCAGAAAACCAGTTAATATATGACAAGAAAACTTAATAAAACATATAAATCAGGAAGCTGCAGCACAAAACAGACAAAAGTCAAATTAAAATCAAAGGTTTCCACACACTTTTGTGGAATTATACAAAAATGCTAATTGGCATTTTTTGGGTGTAAATTATTGTTGTTCCTGCACCGGTCTTCACACATGCCTCTCTCTGCTGCTCTGTTCTGCAGGACCCGCTGATGCAGCTCCGTCAAACTCCTCCTCCTCATCGTCGTCCAGTTTTGTAAATGGAGCCACCAGTAAAAACCTCCCTGCTGTGCAGACAGTGGCCCCCATGCCTGAGGACACAGTAGAGAACATGAGGTACGGCGGCACCCGCTCCGTTTCACACTCGCCCGTACGTTGTTTTTGCAGAGCTTTATGTTCCAAATACACGTTGTTTTTCTCCCATAAACATCTTTAAACCATCAATAGGTGAGCATTATTATTATTGCAGTGTCCAAATTTTATTTTGACGTTTACGCACGATTTAGCACCTACGGTTTTCCAAATAATCCAGTAATCAGCTTGGTCGCTGTAGTTATTTCTTTTAATTTATTCCGCATTAATTCCCACCGTGGAATTGTTGCGATAAAGTCTTGGAATTGAAACTCTGACAACGTGAGAAATAGTCTTACACACAGTTATTATATAATCATGTTCCAGCTGTTGTATACACTGTTCAACACTCACTCTTTTATATAGTAGCTTATTTTAATTGCACTTACTGTTAATATACTCGGTGAATCTTTTTTAATTGTTGTATCTCTGATTATGAAAGCACTCGCCACTATTTTATTATGTATAATTTTATTCTGCTCAAAGACAGACAAAGACACACACATTAAATGTCATATTTGAACAAAATGTCACATTTTTTAGACTAATTCCTGATGGAAAGTTGCCTGTTTTTTTTTTTGTGACCTTGACCCTTTGCTCTACAGTTGACCCTAATAGTCTGTGACAGATTTTTTCTTTCTCTACGGCTGTTGAAATCTTTTTTTTTTCTTCCTTCCTCTTTGGCTCTTTGGACGTTCTGCCTTGAGTTACAGAGATTCTGTTGCCATGGCAGCAGTAACCGACATCACTTAACGTTAACTGTGAAGTCAATGATAGTCGCATCCCGCCCGCAGACCCTCCCTCCTCGCACCTGACTTACATTTCAGACGAGGATTGGAGCGATAACGCAGCCGGCTGAACAAAGACGTCATCGTTTTCGTCGTTTTCATTTTATGTCAAGTTGCTTTGCTCTGTTTCGTGGTCAAAACTCAAAGTCACTGGTCCATAAAATGCAAGTGAGGGCGGAAAATGTCACTCACTGTTTGTGAGTGACAGTTGGAAACATACCACTAAAGCTACTCAGTGTATTGCCATGGGAAATGGGAACAATTTATAGCAGTTGTTTTCAACACAATAACAATATTGTAAAAGTTTAGAGATAATTTTGTTATAAGGAATAACTAGTAATATCCTACTAATTCCTACTAATTGTTTTATAGTAATCGCCAAATATTATGCTTAAAGTATGGTCATTTATCAGTGGTGATTCAAAACAATGGCCCAAATCACAATAATCAGTTGTGACAAGAGACATTTTTACATAATTCTCTGACTATTTGCAGCCATCTCTGTGACATCTGATATTGTTTTGAATTTGAAAACAAATCATTTCCAAGCAAAGTTTGATAAAATAGCTGGTGTTTGACCAGAAAGGCAGTAGATTATCACAAATAATTAACAATAAACTGTGAAGATTTGCACCAGGCTCAACAGAGAACAATGCCAGATACAAATAAACACTTGTTTTTATTTTTATTTATGGTTTAATGGGAGGCAGATTACACTGCACACTAATACAAAACTAAACCACAGCTTTCCAGCACTCTCTCTCTCTCTGTTATTTCTCTTTCTCAACTCTGCTGTGTTGTGTTCAGTGTCACTGAAGAGAACTCAGCCTTCATTGCTCAGCCCTCCTCATGTTTTCTGTATCTGTATCTGTGCGTGAACACATGCAAAGAGAGCAGCGGCGATAAATACAGCATCTCCGCCTCTATACGGTCTGATTTGTTCGGCCGCACGTCTCCTGCTCACAGTTTCTCTGAGGTGCTTACCAGATAATGAACGTGTATTGAGAGTGGAGATGATAAGGAACTTCCCTCTGCTCAGATAAACAGATAACAGCAGCTAACAACAGAAATCCTCTTTGAATTGTTAAAAAAAACAGTTGTTTTTAACAACATAAAGTCATCTCGTAATGACATTTGAAGTCATAGCAAATAATACTTATCAACCCTGATTGTCGTAGCGCGAGTTCACGTGGATATTCTTAGTCAAAACATGGCTGCCAATATAGGAACAGAAGGAAAAAAACCAGACTTAATACACTTGACAAAAGACTCCCCGAATATAAACTATGCCTGCTTAAGTCTGCAATAATTTAAAAATATGTCACAAACAGGAGTTCACTGTCCCACACCAAAAATAGAGAAAATCAGCGTTTTAGCATGAAGACACAGCAGCTGCTGGACCAAACAAAGGATTTTAATCACTGAAGTCGCAAAATAACACATTTGAACGTATACTGACTGAGGCCGCAGTGCATCAGTAACTCCTGTGTTCATTTTCTCACTGAACTTTGGTGCGGGGAGAGAACTCTTCAGCAAAGACCAACATATGCTTGAGATATCGTCCCTTTAACTACTATTAGCAGTGTACTGTGCAGTGCACACTTAAATAGGAGAATCCCACCCCACTGCTCTTTTTTTTTATGTCTTACCTTTGATGGAAGAATACGTTACCTCTCTCTTTACATCTCTATCCTCCATATATTCTCTTGACAGCATTACGACTAAGCTGGAGCGAGCCTTGGAGAAGGTGGCGCCGCTGCTGAGAGAGATCTTTGTGGACTTTGCACCTTTTCTGTCACGAACGCTGCTGGGGAGCCACGGTCAGGAGTTGCTCATAGAAGGTACTTTAACTTGCATTAAATCAGTCCCAATGAATATTTTTTCAAATATTCTCTTCCTTATCTGTTGTACTCTTGTGATAGCTGTGGACAAAGTTTCTTATATTTAAATTTTGTTTATCTTGTTTGAATTTTTATGGTGTACATACCTAGCTGTGGTGTACATACCTAGCTGTGTAGCCAGCAAGCTAACTAGCAATCAAGATGGCAAAAATAGCTAATTTGCTATTTGGCTAGCCGGCTAGCTAGGAAGCTAGCTGAATAGCTTTCTAGCTAGTGAGCAAAGTCATGTGAAATCTGACCATTTTTATGTTTTATTACTGATATTTTTATGAACAAAGACGTGGTTATATTGGACCACATGTGAAACTATGGAAATGGGATGATTAGAAAGAATGAGGTAGCGTGTGAATACACTGTTTCACAGTCAAAACTCAAAGTCACTGGTCCATAAAATGCAAGTAAAGGTGGAAAATTTCACTCATTGTTTTCCCAAACCTCAAAACATACTCAATTATATATATTTTTGTCCAAAAAAACCCACAGAAAGCTTCTCAGTTTATTACCGTAGAGGAAACAGGAACCAATTCACATTAAAGTAGGTCAAATTATAGGAACTCTTTACAGTACAATAACAATATTGTTAGAGGTTAGAGATAATTTTGTTATAGGGAAGTAATGTCCTACTAATTCACCAAGTATTAGCTTAAAGTATGGTCTTTTATCAGTGGTGATTTACAACAATGGCCCGAATCACAATAATCAGTTGTGACAAGAGACAATTTGGACTATTTACCATATCTGTGACATCTGATATTGTTTTGAATTGGTAAATGATCTATCTAATCCAAGCAATGTTTGGTCAAATAGCTGGTGTTTGAACCAGAATGGCAGTAGATTATCACAAATAATTAACAATAAACTGTGAAGATTTGCACCTGGCTCAACAAAGAACAATACCAGATACAAATATACACTTATTTTTACCTGGAAAAAAAAGTGGTTTAGGTGTTTATTTACGTGTTAATGGAAGGCAGATTACATAACTGAATAGCTATTTAGCTCGTAAGCAAAGTCATGCGGAATCTGACCATTTTTATGATTTATTACTGCTATTTTAATGTAATCTTTTGAAGGAGTCTACTTATGGCATCATCATTTTCAACGTTTTATTCATTTTAAACACTCCTGTCAAAAGTTATTATTTAATCCTATTCCAGTTATGCTAACTGTTTTCCCTCTACATACAAACATACATCATGTATGTTTACATATTATGTACAAAGACCTGGTTATTGGGCCACATGTGAATCTGTGGAAATGGAATGGGGAATAGAAAAAGAAATCAGGTAGAGTTGTCGTGGCAAGTGTGAATATGTCTGTTACCCTTTCAGTCAAAGTCTGTCAGCTGACAAACCAAAGCTGAGCGGAAGAGTGTAAGCTCACAAACAGAGGCGGCAGATGGACAGCTCGGGCCTCGGCACTCTTCAGCAGACGTGTTTAACCCTGTCCTGATGTGTGAAAACTCAACCCTGATGTGGATCGGAGCAGATTTATCAAAGGAAACAAACGCACGTGTTCACTTTCCACGATCCACTTTTTTTTTATTTAACTTTAGCTTTTACACTTGTCCGAATCGTTCAATGAGCAGGTGACTGATTCAAATCTGATTCATTACAATTACTGACAGAACATGTCGGTATTGAAGTAGGAACTATTTAAGATAAGGGAATATAGAATTTCTTAGAAATTGCACTGAACATATGCTGTTACACCATTTCCACTGTGTATAAGTACTTCCTGTTGTATACTTTCTTACATTTTTTTACCCTTATTTATGCCTTTGAAATAACTCCTGATTACTAATTAAGTTTTGCACTCCCTCACTTGTTCTTTGCGCTCCCTGACGAGTTCCAGACGGACGGCGACTCCAAGCCCGTGACGACTTCTGGACAAGTGATGGAGTGCAAAGGACAAGTGTATTTTCAAACAATAAAATACACTATTTTATAATGTAATATTTTTTATATCTTAAAAAGTGTTGTTTGAAAATACAAATCTAATTCCACACAGGGCCCACATTCTAATACGTAATCTACAACAAGTGATGCAGATCTTAATTGGAAATGGTGTTTCTGTGTCCACACAGCTGTGGAAAAACAAGATCTCAGATCGCATCTGTGGGACCAAAAAAAAATAAATCCGCATGAGTCACTTCCGCCTGCTAATTTGAACGTAGCCTCTCTGGTGTTTTTCCTGCCTCTCCCAGGCTCACAGTTGAAATACTGTGCTGTAGAGCAAAGGCACTCCATTTACGCGTAATTACCAGCCATCCATCACTCCATAGATTGCTCGGGGTCAAGCCCTCCTGTGCCCCAAGTGCCCTTTTGCCTCACCATACTCCTTCACCCCACCCACCCCCCTTTTTAGACATGTGGTCACTGCAGCAATTATGTTGACTGCACCCTGAGCTTTTACACTTGCAGTCGGCGGGTGAGGCTTGTGCGTGAACACTGCCGCTGTTGTGATGGCTGCAGCCTGCTTCCCGCTGTTCCCCCGCGTGGCCCGGGCCCGGCCCGACACGTCGCCTCCACAATGCCACATTCACCCCCGCGCCTTCACCCCGGCCCTGTTTACAGGAAGGGGAACTGGCAGGCCATGTTTAAATAGAGTGCATTTAGTTTGTGCACCAGCACAAGGCCAGGGTCAGCCTGGCCACCTGACTCCCGTGTCACTCCGGGGCTGACTTATGGCTCGCCGTGTCACTGCGATAACAAGAGGTCAGCGCTGGCGCTTTTGTGTACAAGAACACGACCACATCCTCTCACAGTATTTACAATACGGACAGTCTCCTCTCATGAAGATGGATGGAGAAAAGAGTGACCACAAGATCCAATCATCCTCCGCTGTAAATAATCTGCGCTGCAGCTTGAGGAACTCTGTGTCCATTAAATGGCTCGCTTTTAAGGACCAGTAAATCACATTCAAACGTTTAAAGTTTGAATTTCTTCACCCATTACAAGACATCTGTTGCTATTAGATGGATTTCTTTTGTTGTTTTCTAGTGTTGGTCAGTGCAATAAAAGACAAATTTGACCTTTAGTCTCAATCAAAACAACAACAAAACACCTAGTTTGGCATCAGGAATGTGCAACAAACCGCAATGAGTAGTCACGATCCGTTAAAATAATAATAATAATAACTAATAAGTAGAACTGAATTTTGCCTTCAAAATGATAGCATACTTACAAGTACGCTTTATCTACTCAAAGCGATATAGGTGTAATAGCTGTCACAATTCATATTTAAAAAGTGGGCCTCCGAAACACACTGTGGTTCAGTGTGAGAACATGTGGCTGAGGATGTGTGGGGGCGAGTGTGTTAGTGAGAGGGAATGTTACCCATGTGTTGGATGGACATAATGTAGGCGTACCCATTCATTTCCTATGGCAGTCATTTTTGACCGGGAACACCATATGTGTGACTAAGTTGAGTAAACCACCCAAATCAGACGTTTCATGATTCCTGATAGATGTCAAGAGGTCGTCAGAGACCAATACCATGAAATTTGTAATATTTATGTTTTTGTAAATGTAGTAAATAAAGATTAGACTTTCTTTCACTTAAATCTCAGATTTTGCAAAACCCCTCAAACATCACAGTACAAAAACTCATTCTGGCTTTAATCCCAGAATTCATAGGAGTAAGAATTAAAGTTATGAGATTAAAGTCAGAATTCAGAGGAAGAAAACTGCAATTTTATGAGATTAAAGTCAGGATACAGAGGAAAAAAACTGCAATTTTATGAGATTAAAGTCAGGATTCAGAAGAAAAAAACTGCAATTGTATGAGATTAAAATCAGCATTCGGGGGAAAAAAAATGCAATTTATGAGATTGAAGTCGGGATTCAGAGGGAAAAAATCCTCAGATTTTATGAGATTAAAGCCAGAATTCAGACGAAAAAAGTCAGGATTCTGTAGAAAAAAAAAAGAATTCTGACTCAAATATCAGAATCCTGAGAAAAACATCAGAATTTTATATTTTTTATTCCCAAACATATATTCAAATGTGGCCCTAATCCTCTTCCGTACAGATTAAACCAAAACCCTGAAAGAAAGTTTGTTAAAAACATGTATTAACATAACACAGACTCTAACAGCTGAAACACATTACCCTGTTTTCACAGTCGATAAGATTCAATAGCTATAAAGTATTAAAGGCTTTTTAACTTATCACCATCTTGAAACGTATTAACAGTTCTGTATTTTCCGACGTGAGCTTACATGTTTGCTCCGTGACACGCGTCTCCTCAGTCCTCATAAAATGTATCCGGAACCAGAACTCCACAAAGCTAAGTTTGGTTTGAACTCCATTGTGTCCGACTTTTTAATGCGTCCAGTGACAGAAATGTCCCAATATAAATGGCGGTTCAGCACTTTAGTCACGTTGCGCGGACTCTGCCGTGTTTTTGTCCAATAATTACCGCCCTCTGTAACCGAAACGTCTCCAACTGTCGCTCCTTGTCTTGTTGACCCTCCTGTTTGTAAATTCGAGATCAAATTCATGGGACGTGTGTATGTAACGCTCAGCATGAATAAATCTGGTATAATACACAATAACACATTCATTATGGTTCCAACTCCGGGTTTAAGAGAATCAGGGTGGTGTTATTGTTCAAATGTAAGGGTCGGTCACACTAAATACAAGACACTTTAAGTTTTGCACACACTCTTTCTGCCTCATATCTTACATGGTGTTAAATATCAGTCACTGTCCATTCACATAGTATGTAACCACTGCATTTGGCTTAACAGGACTTATTTTGTCTTTATTTTATACATAAATACATAAAGTGAAGATAAGAATGGGTCAAATGGGACCCATTTTATAACTTTCATAAAAGAACATTTTTCATCGTATGAGAGTTTAACGTATCATGAAAGAGGCTCCATTTTGGTTAAATTGCCCCCTCAGGGCAACATTCTCTATGACAGATTTAGATTCTCAGAAAAAGACAATGGGCTCCACATGTTATTTAATTAACAACGATGACGCTGAACAAAGTCGAGTAATAAAGCCCGACAGCAGCGTCAGAGGTATGTTCACGCATTCATTCACCGCTGAAACATGAAATGATGAATGAACAGAAGAATGAAATGCTGAGGATGACGATTTTATGGCCTTGTTTCTCTACAACCGTCGGTTTCACGCCGCTGGTTTTGCAGGTCGTAAAATATTGAGTCATTCATTTCAGCGGGTCGTCAAAAGTAGGATTTCTTGTTATCTTTCACTGGTGATTATAACGTAATATCTAATCAAGAAGGTTCTACAGTCATAAAAATGTCAATATTTTTATACTTGAAAGTTATTTTTGTAACTTTGTATTGTATATTTTTTTCTATACTATATACTATACTGAGGGAACCGTTATTGTGATTCCTCTTCGTGTCTGAATTGACGATAAAGTGGACATTTAGTGACAAAAATAAAAGTAATTAGGACGTTTCACCTTTGATGTGTCTATTACAAATAGGCGACTTCCTGTTGAGTTGTCTGTCGTCATACCGTGATACGGTATTACACTAATATGCCACAATTAAGTATAACATTTATTGGTTTGAAAAATACATGGAATCAACAAAATGATATTTAAATTTCATTTTAGCACAAAATATAATTTCATTTGTATAATTTCAGTGTTTCTAATACACGTAAAATATCCTTCATTTAACGTTAAAAAGTCAAAGAAATAAAGCAGGTATTGTCTTAAATGAAAGGTAATAATAAGAGTATTTTACGTTGTGTATTACAGATCATAAACAGTAGATATTTTAATTTTAAAGTGTATTTGCGGTGCGTTGTCTCTCAAATAATACCTATCATAAGCAAAAGGATACAGCCTAAAAATATGTATCATTATATACCATTTATACTTATATCGTGATATATATATATATATATATATCGATATTTAATCATGTTTTTTTAGTCCAGTCATATTATAATGTAAGTCTTTTATTTTAAACACAATTTATATGTGGGCATGTATTAAATTTTTTACTACTTATTTTTAAACTGGATTTTACCAGATTGGTCGCAGATAAAGACTTCATTCTCTCCCCTGATTGACGCCGTGTCACAGCAGCAGCAGCAGCAGCAGCAGCAGCAACAGCAGCAACAGCAGCAGCTGGTGCGGCTCAAACTTCTGCTCCCCTCCAGCCCATAATGAGTCCACAGGAGTCATCGATTTGCACCTTAACGGGTTCTCGCCGAGTGCAGCGGCAGAAGGAGCCGAAAGGAGGCGCAAGGAAGTGGCGGAGTCGCCGCTGTTTCCCCGCAAATGAACTTTTTCGCACCTGTCCCTCGTTTCATTAGAGCGCTGTCTTCATTCTTCTGCTTCTGTGGCTCGGTGTCAGAAGAACGGAGATGAGGGGAGAAGCTGTGAACGTGTGTGTGTGCGTGCGTGTGTGTGTGTGTAGGCAGTGTGTTCACACGTGCATCTGTTCCACACACGTCGACTCCGGCGCAGATGGAAATGAGACTTTTTCTTTTTATGCAGTTTTCTGACAGGCAAATTGGGAGCATTTTATGACGAATACGATATGTGGTAATTTTATCCAGGTGCTTTACAAAATTGTATATAAATGTATGTATATATGTCAGATATAGCCACAGTTACTCATGGTCCATGTGTGTTGGTCTGCAGGTCTCGTGTGCATGAAGTCCAGCACCTCAGTGGTGGAGCTCGTCATGCTGCTTTGCTCTCAGGTGAGTTCCCTCACTTCCTTACTTCCTTCATTATATATATACATATACATATATATATATGTATATATATATGTATATATACACATACATATAAACATATATACAGTACACCTATATATACATGTGTGTATGTACACTTTTTTAAATACATTTTGGATTATTAATAGTTTGACGTTCGACCGTCTAAATCAGGGGTGTCAAACTGGCAGCCCACGGGCCACATGCGACCCTCCAGTGGATCACATGCGGCCCGCCCACCACAGCTGCCAGCAAGGTGATGGACTATAGACAATAAAAGACTAAATATATTTGCTAGTAATATTTTTTTCTAATAGCACTGACATTTAGTTTATTATTATTATTATTAATTAGTAATGATAATGATAAAAATAATAATAACGATAATAATAATAATAATAATAATAATAGTAACTATAACAATAAGTAATAACATATTTTGTTTTAATTACAGTCGTTAATTGCTAATATTCTATATTCTTTCACTGTTTTTATGCATCATAAATGTGTTTTTATTTGTTTTATATCAAAGCAAGCCCTTTTACTTAACTTTTGTCTAAAGTTATATCCCTGATTTTCGTCACTGCAGTGGCTTAAAATGCTCAAATAAAAAAGGCCGCAGCATAGCATTCTGGACTGAACCACACGTACACATGTATAATTTTGTGGGGGGGGGTTCTCAAAGCGCCAGGGGTGAGTTTTGCGTAAAAGTTTCGCCGAAAGAGTAGAAGAAGAAACGAGAACGATATTAACTGTGACTGTGTGTTCTCTTCTTTGTTTTTAAAACCTTTTTCGATGTATAATATTCTCCTATGATGTGTTATATTGACACATTGAGTCTTTTGTGTCAGTTACACACTGAAGAACGTGGATTACGGCGATCTGCTTTTTCTCAAACACACCTGACAGACGCGATAAAAATCGCAGATTCACTCGCTGGATGACTCCTGTCCACAAATCATCACAATTGCCTGATTCTTACTAATGGAAATAATCCAGAAGAAGTCCAGGTGCGGAGACACAAAGTGAACCTGGAGAGAAAGCTCTTTTTTGCTCCAGTTTTCTCGCAATAATTAAAGAAAAGCAGACGTTGAGTTTCATCAACGTAAATAATCTTTGTCTATTTAGGATCATTTAATGACAGTGTACAGAAACACACTAATCCCTGCTTTACCAGCTTTATTTATTCCATTCTTTTAATAAATATTGTGTAGTATTGTGCTTTATTTCTTTTAGGGCACGTATTAGTGGATATTTGTCATTCTGAGGACTTATTATGCAGCAGTTTCTCTCTTGTATGAGGGGTTCTAATCACAATAAGACTTTACCTGGTTAAATATGTGTATATAAATCTGATATTTGATCTCTGCAGGCACAGTTTAATGCCATTGTTTGAAAATGACCATGAATTTGTGCTCTGTTAAGACACACGTGTATTTTCTTATTGTTATTACCAAGTTATTACTCGAAAATAAGGTGTTATGACCGTAGTATTACGTCCTTCCTACATCATGACCATAATATTTCCATACTCTTGCCAGATTAGGACGGTTAAGGGTTTTAGTATTGTGGTTTCGCGTGTCCACACTGACGCCGCCTCGTACCGATGACGGTCTCACTTCACCCGCCGAGCGTTGACTCCCCTTCGCTCTGAGCCGAGCGCGAGCCCCGCCCTCATCCTTGCGCACTGCCGCCAGTGACTGATCACCTCTGCGCTTGACCCTCTGAATCTCTTGTTAAACCCTTGTTTTGGAGAAGGTCAAAGCCCCAATGTAGCAGTTAGAAGAGAGGATATTTAACATACCTTCTGTCAGCCCATCAGTCTTGCACGGGGAGAGCCCATAAGGAAGCCATTACTCGGTGCCTCTCTGTGGATCCAGGCTGCAGGGGCGAGAACCTTGACGAGGTGGATTTAGCTCGGCGGTATCCTGCCGTCTGAAGGAGTGCGCTTCAGCGGGGAGCAGCCTCTGTTATATGGAGGCCATTATTCAGGGGTTTTCCTCGGCCAGAGCTGAGTTATTGTTGTGCTTTTGTTTCTTTTTCCACGTCGAGGATTTATTGCAGATGAGCGCGTCAGCATGCTGTTAAGGGTCCGAGTCCAACCCGCCTTCCCACCAACACCATTTATACAGATAGCATTACTGCGGCTCCAGAGGTTCCTGCCATTAGAGGCTCCGGGGATGAAACCCAGGCTGAGATATCGATCAGACGAGTCGAAACTGGACCGTAGAGCTTCCGTGTCCTTCCACAACCTCTCAGATCGACGTGAGCCATCGCTTTGCATCCCCAACACAGCGCCGCCCGTAATGAATCCAGTTATGTTGTCATCCAATATGATTCAAAAACCATACTTTAATGACACGATAGTCGATCTCCGGCATCTTCTTTCATCGTTTTTTATTTTCTTGGTGTATAATGTGGTTCCTTCAAGTGCTTCACTGGCGAACTGTCCAGGGTGTACCCCGCCTATCGCCCGATGTAGCTGGGATTGGCGCAGCGCCCCCCGCGACCCTCTGGTGGAGGATAAAGCGGTTAGATGATGACTGACTGACTGACTGACTTTTATATGGGACTTTGTATCCATCTGATATCTGACTTTGACCAGTATCACAAACTACTACGGTGGCTGTTGAGTAATCGGAAAGGATGTTATTCTTCTACATTTGTGTACTCTTCTACTACTTTGTCCACTCAGGCCACTGTAGAAAATGGCAACACAAGGTGGCGGCCTCTGGAAAGCAAAGCCGGTACTGCCGTCCATCCATTTGCTACCGCTTTATCATCCACAGGAGGGTCGCGGGGGCCACATATAGAGACAAACAACCATTCACTCTCACACCTACTGTCAATTTATATTGTCCAATTTTGATAATCCCCATGTTGCATGTTTTCGGGCTGTGGGAGGAAGCCAGAGAACGGAACTCTACCCACATGCTGTGCTAAATGTTTTGACGGTTATTCTTTTGACCTTGTGCTTACATGTAAACAGATTGATCAGATGGAAAGTATAAAAGCGGCGCGGTGCCTTTATTTTCGTCCCTCGCAGAACAAAAACAACAGGCACACAGGAAGTTAAGGACGGGCGACCATTGATGAGTAACAGTGAAACTGAATGGTAAAATAAGGGGCGGAGAAAACAAAACCCAACTTCACAGACTCTACTTTACTTGGATGGAAGAATACAGATGAGTGATTGGCGAGCACATGGCCAGCTGCTCTGCACATGCGCCGCTCATTCTGGTCTGTGACTCTGTGCGGTCACGGTGCTTCTCTCTTCCTCTCTGTGTGTCTACAACCAGACCAGGTCTGCCTGTGGTGAACTGAGCCAGATGCAGCTCACTTGTGTGGCAGAACTTTCTTTCTTGGAAAGTAGCTAAGGTTTTGCCAGAAAGTCAATAGATTTATTGCTAGTTGCTTTTTTTGGGGGGAAACAAAAGTAGCTGAAAAACCCACAGAGAAGGGGTGGGGAGAACTTGGGGAATGAGTGAGGGAGCGCAAAAAACAAATCAGGGAGCGCAAAGATCATGTGAGAGAGCGCAAAGAACAAATGAGGGAGTGCAAACAGTAGTAAGGGAGTGCAAAGAACAAGTGAGGGAGCACAAAGAACAAGTGAGGGAGTGCAAAGAACAAATCAGGAGAAAACAAATGAATGCCTGCAAAGAACAAGTGAGGGAGTGCAAATAACAAGTGAGGGAGTGCAAAGAACAAATCAGGGAGCTTAAAAACAAATGAATGCCTGCAAAGAACAAGTGAGGGAGTGCAAATAACAAGTGAGGGAGTGCAAATAACAAGTGAGGGAGCGCAAAGAACAAATCAGGGAGTGCAAAGATCAAATGAATGCGTGCAAAGAACAAATAAGGGAGCGCAAAGAACAAGTGACCCAGCCCCTTGTTCTTGGACCAGACTAGAAGTTCACTGGCCCGAGGTAATTTTGAGTTTGAGGCCCCTGGTCTAAAGTAACCTGGCTTGGGGGGAAGGGGGTGTGTTTCTGGCAAGATCTCCTGACTCTCGTGAGGACTCCAGGTCGGCAGCTCTGATCTTGCAAGGCTGGTTTTCCCGCTAACAGACAGTAGAGGGCAGTGGAGACAACCACGCCAATCTCCCCATCACAGTGACTTCAAAGCTGTTAAATTAGCGTCAAATCCTACATAGTTCTGCTTTAAATGTTGCCAGAAAACCCTAAATGTTCCACACTGGACCTTCAGGAGTTTTCACTGTGAGCTATGGCGTCGCTGTAAAGCGCCGACTCGGACGCGTCCCTCGCACATTTCACCATTAATGTTTTGAGACAGCGAGGAGGGCCTTGGCGTGACCTTTAGTCCCTCTCTGTTTTGTGACCTGTCACTTTTATGAATAAATTAGTGCTAATGATCTGCTCTTTTTTTCTTATTTATGCATACTAATCACCAATCCCCGCAGTCATTGCGCGGCCGGCCACGGCTGCAGACGCGGCCGTGTGTCTCTCCTCATCTCTGGCAGCTGAATGAAAAGGTCAAGCAGCTCTGTTTCTTGTAACATCTTAAACACAGGGACGAAGGCGGGGAGGAGGGGTGGTGGTGTTGCAGTGGAGCCACTGAGATTCAGTGATGGAAGGCCTCCAGATGTGGAGAGTAAAACAGAGCAAAGCTCAGCAGATAAAAGCAAAGTCTCCCGCATCGTGACAGGTCGGATTGAAACACCACAAATACTTAGTGCCCTGCTGAATTTCAGGAAGAGGGGAAAAATGTCTCAAGGCCAGAAGCTGTTCTCAGCGATCAGACTGCTGGGATTTGAGGTCCACAAAAAAAAAAAGAGGTGGAGTTGTTTTCCCAAAGAAGAGCAGAGCGGTGTCATCACTCCATGTGAAACAACAGCGTCATCCATCACTGTCTCCAATGTTTACTTATTTGTGTCACAAAAGACTTCACTACAAGTAAAATATTCTTCCGTTGTTGTTCGCCACATTAACATGGTCAACAGAAGCAGGCAGCTGCCTAAATAAAGTGCTTATTAAGGTCCTGTGTGTAAGGATTATTGACATCTAGTGGTGAGGCGACAGATTGCAACAAATGTCGGACTCTTCCGCTCACTTTTTCCAACAGATTCAAGGGACTTCAGCGTCCTTAATATGCCAAAAGAAACATGAACAATTGCTTTTTATTTTAGTTTGGTTTAGGAGTCAGAATGATCTGTTAGCTAACTGAACTGAGAAAGTACTAATGATAATCTCAAATGTTAGCTCTCCAACATAACAACAATAGTAAAACAATATGCACCTAAAGATTGTTGTTTTTCTTAGAGGTCCAGTGCGTAAGAGTTAGCGACATCTAATGGACGTCTTCTTTGAGCACTGCTCACTTTACCAAAGATGTGTCAGGGAAGTATGGTGGCCTTCACAGACGAGAAAGGATATTCTCCTTCATTTAATTCCTGAAAATGTATACATTTTTCCGATATAATGTGATTCCAGTGGTTTCTCGTTCTCTTGCATCCGATCCTTATTCTTCTGATGCTCCGCCCCCCAACCCAACCGACCAATCGGACATTAGCAACTGTCATTATCAGTCATTAACGATTGTCTTCCATTAATTTTATGGAGTTATGTTGTGCTAAGCTGTGCCGTAGCTTAAAACACCAAACCATTCTAACTCTAAACCTGCTTCCTATTTTAACTTAAAAAATTAAGGAAAATTCTGAAAATGTATTCAGGGACCCAAGACCCAAAATAACGTTGTGGAAATAAAAAATGTAACTTTTTTTTTAAAACATTTACACATAAATCTCAACTAAAAAGTTAATGGAAAATTCAGAAAATTAGTTTGGGGACCCCATAAAAATCTACCGCGACCCATATGTGGGTCTCCAACCAGTGTTTGGGAATCACTGAGTATAATGTGAGTTACACAGTTTTGTAATCCAAAGGTTTACTGGGTAAATGATTACGTAATATCTCAGTCCATACGTTGTTTTCATTTAAAATACATGCGTGACACAAAATTAGATCTTAGAAACACATTTTAACCGTAAATAAATAAATATGCGGAAGCCCCTCGTGTGCCGAAAGGATTTTATTTTACATTATGTATGGATCGTGTGTTGGTTTTCTGTCAGTAAAACCCGTCTATATTTGACTGGCTAGACCTTTTAAAATCACGTTCAAGCTGCTAAAGAAACATCCCAAAGGCCAGAGGTGCTTCCCCCTTTGGTCGCATGTCTACGTTTACAGAGCGGATCACATCTCTTTAAGAAGGTGAACGTCAGGCTTTTATGGACAGCAGAGGATTTATTTTTACATTTTTAAATGTGTGTAATCAAAGGCAGCCTCCCCTCCCCTCCCTCCCTCCTGTGGGAGCTCAACAGAAAACAGACAAGAAAGGGCGAGCGCCTCTGAAGTCGACTATTTCAGCTGTCGACGAGAATACCTCAGACGAGATAGCGGGGATTTGACGAGTTCACGCTCTGCCTCCGCTCACCTGTAGTGTCACGTCTGCCCCGATTTCGGTGTTTATTTTTGTCACGTGAGTGAGTGCGGTTTTCCAGTGGAACCTCAGAAGACTCGGGAGGTGCACGATCCCTGTCCAAATTAGGAACAGCTTATTCCAGGCAGATACTGTAGCCGTGGATATGGGAGGGGCGGTTGCAGGGTGGAGGGGGTCATGGGGAACATTTGGAGACCAGATGCTCAGCAGTTTGTCGGCACCGTATCCCCCCGACTTTTTACGCGCCGCCGGGTCAGAGTGTGCGCCCGCGTGTGAAGCGGTAGACGTGTCGGGCAAGGACGACGACGTACAGAAACACGTGCCTGTACATAATAATGTCAGTGTCAGTTATTCAGGTGCCATAAACACCACAAAAGCTGCCTTATCTGGACTACGGACTACAGATTATACAGAAGGTCTGCAGAACCTCAATCATAACTGTTTTATTGACACTCAAGGAATTATTCTTCCTCTTATTAGGGCCCTAGCCACGAATGGCAGGGGCCCAAGCAAATGGCCCCTGGGACTTATTGTTATCCTTCAGATTATTATTATTTTTCCGTTGCTTTGCGGTCATTTTTGAGGGGATTAATGTCCATAAAAGCTCTTGAAACTTGGCACAGAGGTCAGGTCTGGCGAAAATGCAATATTGCCATGGTGCCCGAACCAGTGCGTTGCTCAAGGGATCTGTAGCACCCTAAGGTGAAAAACCCAAGCCAAAATTGAGTTCCACTGAATTTAACGAAACTTGGTCGGAAGATTTTAGAGATCAAGACGAACGAAAAAGTCGAGTGTAACCATGGCCTCAGCTCAACAGGAAGTCGGCCATTTTGAATTTTTGGCAATTTGCACCCCACAGAATGTGCCATAACAGCGACAACGCAGCCTGTAAGTGCTTCTGCCCTTTTAACCCAGAATAAACTTCTGTATCTGGCAGTTATTTACTGGACACATCAAAGGTGCAAAACATTATCGATAGGTTTCACAGATTCAAAAGGGGCGTGGCCACAGCAACCATTGGAAATTTGGCGAATTTCGACCATCCGCCACAAAACAGGAAGTTCTCTATAACTTTGCCAAACGTTGACTGATCGCCTCAAAACTTCATACGTGACACAAGAGACCGACCCTGAACACATCTTCAGAGACAAACTTGACCCAATGCGTTGTCGAACCATGTTATTTTCTCAGGGGGAAAGAGAAGTGGTCCAACATTTTATGGCCAAAACAAATTCTAACAATTGAAATTGGTCGACGTTAAATGTGGATCTTTGCATATTATGCAAAACTTTGTTTGAAAAAACAAAACTATGTCTAGAAACCTCCCCCCCTGTGTTTTTTTCCTCCTCTCTTTGAACTGTGGCCTTTTCTCTGTTTTCTCTTGCATTTGCACCTCAGTGCAGGGAACGGCAGAGCTGAATTTCCCACAGTGAGCGGCTTCGCTTCTCAAGCGGCTTTTTAATCATTTCCAGAGCATGTTGTGAGACAGCAGCGAGCGCTGGCTGGCACTCTGGCCCACGACTCGGATCCCTTCCAGGCTCACACACACAGCTCAGTAATCTGTCACTGTAAGGGACCGAGAGGAAATGGCTGTATTTAAGTGCAGGGATACAGTTTCATCCCACAATTACATCTCTCCTGTGTTTACAGATCTTTTCACAGAGGAAAGAAAGGACGGTCACACACATGTGCTGCAGGACGTCCATACCATGAACTAAAACACGCTTTCTTGACTTGCATGAATCGCAGCGGAGTCTAAATTACAGTGGAAGTGTGTGATTTGAGTGGTGTAACGTGATTCTCCACTTGACTTCTCTGTAAGATCTCCTCGCACATTGGATCAAAAGTGTATTCTGATACTGTTGCGGAGCGAATTCTTTTTTTACATGAATGTCTTCCCACTTTTTGTGTTTTTTTCTTTTTAATAAAATACAGATTTATATTATATCGCTTATGTTTTCACATTTATTGGTATTTTATCACTGTTGAACCAATGAAAATGAAATTTTACGGGGCAGAAGCATCAATTTGGCGGCATTTTCATTATTTTCAATTAAACTGAGACACAATGAGATTATTTGGCCTTGATGGAGTGTTATTCCTCATATTATGTAAATAGAAATGTTCAAAAGCATTTATTAAGAATTAATTACCCTTTATTAATGTTAATAAATGCTTTTTTTAACATCTATGAAGTTTATTAAAGGGGGGTAAATGTGCTTTTTCTTTTAATAAAGTACAGATTTATATCATATTGCTTATGTTGTTACATGTGTTGGTTTGTTGACTTGGTCTTTTATCACTGTTTTGGGTCCATTTTCATGCAACATTTTCAATGAAATTTGAGAGTATTTACCAGATTTATTCAGTTTAATCCATTCCACTGAGACACAGTGAAATTATTTGGCCTTGACGGAGTGTTTGTGTAAATAGAAATGTTAACAGATTACAAAATCCTTTTCATTTCAGGAGTGGCAGAACTCCATCCAGAAGAACGCCGGTCTCGCTTTCATCGAGCTCATCAACGAAGGAAGGTAATGAAAAAATGTTGTTTCCTCCCTGACAACTGTGTAAAGATTGCTGGATTAAGTGACAGGGTGCAAATTAGCTCTAATCCTCTACCTCCTGCTGAGCATTTACAGTAAGGGTGCATTAATTAGCATGACTCAATACTGTTTTAAGTATTTACTAACAGTTAATTCATGTGTTAACTTCAGATTTATGAGGTTATTCATTCAAATATTCCTCGATAAAGCTACAGCTAATGTCAGTAATACGTGTTAACTGTTAGGTCAGTGTAAAGACCTAATTACTTAAATTTCTAAGCATTATTAATGTTCCTTTGTAAGGTGGGAAACTCATTCCACCACTGTTTCGTATCTGTGTGGTCGTTAAAGGCTTTAAAGCAGCATTAATAAATTAGTAAACAATTAATAATTATAGTAATGCTTATTCAGTACATCCACATAATTATGACTCATAGCTTTATAAACCCTTGAATAATACTTTAATTGACAGTTGAGTGAATCACAGCATTTACTCACAAACCTTTAATTGTAAAGTGTTACTACGGTGAATGAGTGCGTTGTGACTGGATGAGGTCACAGTGTCAGCAGCAGAGAGCAGTCGGTGTCTCTTTTTTTTTCTTCCCCTTTGTGAACGTCTCACTCCCTCCTCCTCTCGTCTCTGGGCGTGGCCCGGGCCAGACTCTGGGATTTTCCGTCGGGCAGATAAAGGAGCGGCTCAGCCTCCTTGTCCATCTGCTGACCCATCTGCCCGGTCCTTCCGTCCGTCTCTGTGTGCCCGGGCCCCGGTCAGGCTTCTCTGTGTCTCCCCGCTGGCACTGGAACAAAGCGTGTATCAGACGGTGTCGGCGTGCCACATGGCGCTGTCCAGGGTGCTGCTGACACCTGCTCGTCCTAACAAGGCCACAGGGTTAGGGGTTATTCTGCTGTACACGGTACACTGAGAGTGGATTTACCACAGCACGTGTATGTGACTCCAAATCAGATCAAATTGAACTGTACTGTCCCCACAGAATGTGCCGCAACAGCTACACCACAGCCTGTAAGTGCTTTTGCCCTTTTTCTCCCAGAATAACTTTCAGTATCTGGCAGTTATTTACAGTTTGCTGCCATGTTAAAGTAGTGTATTAACGGTTTAAAATGTAGAAAAAGACACTGGAGTTGTACATGAACACCAGATTTTGCAGTATAACACATATTTAAAATAACATTTGTTTGAGTTTTTGTCTCAATGTCCAAAAAACAGGCCAAAAAATGGACACTTATGTACCCTCTCTGGCCACAAAGACGGTGATTCGCCGGCTTCCTGCAACAGCGCGAGTGAAATAGCCAAGCGGACTCGTCCGAGTGCTTTTGTCCTACCGACATAAAAAAACGCGCCAATTTGTACCAGACACGTCAAAGGTGAAAAGTTGTCGAACAGTTTTGTGGATTCAAAACGGCGTGGCCACGGCAACCCTCAGCATTTTCAACCATTTACATTGAGTAAAAAAGTGAGGAGTTAAGATTGAGCCATGGTGGCTCAGTGGTACAGCGAGTTATTCTTTCAACTTGAAGGTTGTGGGTTCAATTCTTGGCTCTGCTCGTCTACATATGTGTCCTTGAGCAAAGACACTTAGCCCAATGTTGCGGCGTGTGAATGCAACACGTTCGCAAGCTTTCATACCCAGAGGGTAAGCTGTGTCAGCACATTTGGTCCTTGAAGTTGAGGGGAATTGGTCCTGGAAAGTCCTTGAATGTGATGTCAACCAAGGTGTGGGAGCCCTGCAAAGTGTACAAAAGAACAGTAGTGTTTTAGCTTATATAACATAACCTAGTGGTCATTGTACGAACACAGTTTGAATCCCTATGAATGAGATGGACAGGACGCGCTGACGTCCGTGTGCTCAGAATTCAGCCTCTATAATATCGGAGACATGACTCTGAACGTTGAAATTTAAAACAATATATCACCGTGCACGGAAGTTGCCGCGGGCAAACGAGCCCCTGAACGCGATTGAAGAGGCTTCGTTTTCCCTTTTAATTGTTTTTCCGATTGGAGCAAATGTACAGCTTCTAATTTTCCGCGCAAAGTGTAAATACTCGTATTGATTTTCCCGCGGTTGAGAAAACAAAGGCTCTCTCTCTCTCTCTCTCGCTCTCGCTCTTTAAAACAGTGTGTGTCCGTCCATTAACGAGTGCTTGTCAACAGCTAAAGAGGCGGCGGGGGCTGACGAATGCGGCGCTGGGATTACCGCGCGTCTCCTTGCGATGGGGAGGGGAAATTACAATCTGTATCAAACGCTGGAGAGGAACAGCCCTCCGCTTTAATTAAAACAATGCAGGCCTAATGGTGTGTAAAATGGCATGTAATCTGCAACACAATATATCCGGGGTGCTTTCAATTATTAAAGAGAGTGGAATTTAAATGTGTGGATATGGGGAGTTCTTCACTTGGAGCCAGAGCTGTCAGCAGAGCCCGGTGTTTGTGGTCAGCGGGAAGGCGACGCTCAGTCAATCAGGAACGTGCCAGACAGGCTTCAGTGCTCTAATGACACTCCATTCCCTCCTTAATGCTACAGAGGGATCTGTCACTGACCCACTGCCTCGCACCATAACACAGACAAATGATACTGTCAACGAGTGCGTTTCCCCGGCACCTTCTTCAGGAGTGTCCTCGCTGCACGTTTTAGCCAATCATTGACTGAGTGAAGACGGGATTAATCGCAGTTATTGGGATATTTTCGTCCTCAATCCCTTAGAACGCAGAGCATTTAGGCTGCTTCCCCCCCATTACTATGTACATAATCGCACTCAATAATCCCATGGATTAAATTAAATATTTAAAAGTCTTAAAAGGCATTGAATTCATAAATGTAAAAACCTTTTTGTGCGAGGAACCTATTGTAATCCTTCAGATTATTATCATATCTGTGGCTTTGCAGTCATTTTTTAGGGGGTTAACGTGCATAAAATCTGGCATAGTTCCCGGACCTGTGTGTCGCTCAAGGGCTCTATAAGGCCCCCCTAAGGTGAAAACAGGCAAAATTGACTTCCACTGACTTTCACGAAATTTAGTTGGAAGATGTTATAGACCAAGACGAATAAAAAAGTCGACCGTAACCGTGACCTCAACTCAATAGGAAGTCGGCCATTTGGAATATGGGGGTCAATTTTGGCCATTTTCACCCTACGTAAATGAGCAAACTGGTCCAAGAGCGTTTGTTGTAAATAAAAAAAACACACACACAATTTGTACTATACACATCAAAGATGAAAAGTTATTGAAAGGTTTTGCAGATTCACACAGCGTTGCCATGGCAACCCTCAGCGTTTTGGCAAATTTCAACCAATTTGGCAAATTTCGACCAAGTGCCCTATGGCTTCCGCATACAGTTCCACTTAATTTCCCGAAACTTGGTGGGAAGATGTTAAAGACCAAGATGAACAAAAAAGTCGACCGTACCCATGGCCTCAACTCAACAGGAAGTCGTCAATTTTGGTGATTTGCACCCTACGTAAAATGAGCGAGACGCATCAAAGGCGAAAAGTTGTCGAAAGGTTCTATAGATTCAAAAGTGAGGTCAGGGAACTGCTGCACTCCCAGATGTATGTGAGGGTCACTTGCGTGGGGACGCGAGGACCCTATTACGACCAGTGCAGTCCTAGTTCTTTCATTAAAGAATGTGCTTAAGCCACATTTAAACCTTTGTCTGTTTCTCTGACAGGTTGCTCTGTCACGCCATGAAGGACCACATCGTCCGGGTCGCCAACGAGGCCGAATTCATCCTGAACAGACAGCGAGCGGAGGACGTCCACAAACATGCAGAGTTCGAGGTACGACGTGTTTCTTCACGTTACGTTTATTCACCTGGAAATTTGGATCTGGAGTCAAACTCCAGATAAAAATATACGGAAGAGTGAATATGTTGTCAGTCTCCTGCGCGGTGAACCCATCACGCTCTACGTGTTCAGCAATCATGTCCCTCTGTGTCCTCACGAGGACAAACTCATCACCCAAACAATTTAAATTAAGGAATTTAATTACTGGTAGCAGAGGGACGGAGCTGCGATATTAAATTTTATATGACTTTCTGCTCAGGAGAAAACCTCCCAGGTCTATGTTAACACATTAAACCTCCTTTTTCAGACAAGAAAGGCCATCAGGTTGTAGGTGATTATGCAGGATTGAGACTTTATTTTCTCCAAATTGTACAGGAAGTAACAAAAGAGGCAACACGTGATACCGTTATTTTCAAGCGTGTGCCTTTTAGAATCAGATTTGGACTTGGAAATACTTCATTCATCACTGTGGAAAATTGGGGGTTTGGTTACCGGCAACCTCATCTAAGAATAGAGCAATAACTGTGATTCACTCGACTGTAAAAACTGGAGAATATACAAAAGAGAAGAATAGGAATCATGTGCTGTGTAATAGAAATATTTACATCTGTGTCACAGTGTGTTCAGGAGATGCTTAAAATACAGTGCAGTACAACAGCTGGACGTGGAGTGGTGTCTAATCCAGTGTTTGCAAAATCTTCTATAGGGGGAAGAAGAAGACAAACTATTGTGACCCAAATCAAACAAAAATCAAGACAAGAGCAAAATCGTGCATAGTCTCTAGGCAGTCGCCATACGTGTGGAGCTCGCCATGCGAAATATCTCTGTAAGCGGCTCTCGTTCCATGGAGCTCCCGAATTTAGCTGTGAAACTCGGCCACGTTGTGTCCGGCTCCGTATGGTTGTTGTGAAGAAACCGCAACATGACGGTTTCTTCCCTGCAGATGTTTCCACAAGAGATACACAAGTGTTTTATAGTCTGGACGCTGGAGAATCTCAACGCTGATTGGCCGTCGCGTTGTCGTGTCTCCCCACCCGCCCTTGCTCTGCTGCTGTATACACACACAAGCGCTCCCTTACGCGACTCGTCCTTTGGTGTGAACCAGGCCGAAAAGGAACCGGAAAAAACATTGAAAAAAGCATCTTTATTCCGTATGAGGAGGGTATTGTTATTGATTTTTTTTAGAATACACACACTTTTGATCACACACACCTTCACTCAAACACACACACAAACACACACACACACGTCTGTTAGCAGCCTGTACATGTGAGGAGTGATGAGTTTCTTATCAGGGAAGAGCAGCCATCCTCAAACAGCTGCTTGATATACAGTTCTTCAGGATCCTTGACCTGCAAGATAAACTGGAAGAGACGGCTAGATATGCAATGTCAGGAGACTTGGGGGGCGGGGGTTGGGGGTGAGGAAGTGTACCTGGCCCTCATCCGTTCTGTCTGTCAACTCCAGACGGTTTACACTCCTCATCCAGGTGCCTGACGTTACTTTATTACCCACTCTCCCGAGATTGAAGATTCACGACGCAGATAAGACATTTTCACAATTAAGTTGGTGTCAGGGAGAGAAAAAGGAAAAAAAAGAAGGCGGCGTCGCATGCTTTAAAAGTGATAAATAACATTTGATATTTGTCGCGGCGACGGGCGGCGGGCGCGGTAACGCGAGGTGACAAGCGGAGATTGAGTTATCCGCCCGGTGACGAATACGTCGAGGGATAACGTCTGACAGAATTCAAATTTCAAGGCAGGAAATTCGATTAAGTCGCAGCTTCTGTTAGCAAATTAGATTTTGAATATTAGCAAAGGGTCCCCCCCACCACTCCCTCCCCCCAAGATCAGATTCCCCCCGCGGCCACCTGGAACTCTTTGTTGCTGATATTGAAACGATTTCAACCTCATTTTCTGCTTTTGTATTGTTGGTATTTTTACCGTTCACTTAATTTTTGCGTTTGTAAAACCTCCGACTGTGAAGGTTCAGCGTTTACGAGAGGATTTTCCCCCCTTCCGTCTCTCAGCGGCGCCGTCCACATTTTCATAGCAGGGAGTCTCATCTGTGTGCAGGGAAAGGAATGAGCTGCTCCATGATTTACTGCGCCGCTCCGAGGGAGCAGGAATATATATCTCTCAGCTGTCTGCTAATATCTTAATGCACTCAAGTGCGTTTGAATGAAGCAATAACATTCCTCCGTGTTACAAATGCCCTGTCACAGGGTGCTTTTTATTGTGTTTTTATTCAAGTTAAACACTCACTGAAATGCAGTTAATGCGTCATCAAACACCGCTGTTACTGTTACCTTTAACCCACGGGTCGACCAAGTTAAATTAAAACCCTTAAATATTAAAAAAGTGCCTCACAAAATCGCTCAACTTGTGTAAAAATTTATGATTCAACACATGTGGTCCATCAGATGATGTAGATTATTGTAAACAGTGTAATCAGCCTAAATAGTTTACCTTACAGTTAAATTAGTCTATGAATACTGGCAAACCGTTGTGCGTAACTTTTAAATTTAAATATTGATGTATTTCATTGTGTTTTTATTCAAGTTAAACACTCTGAAATGCTATCAATATGTTATTAAATACCACTGGTACTGTACCTTTAACCCAGAGGTCGACCAATATGGGTTTAAATACTTAAATACATCATATTTTTAATTCTTTTTAAAAGTGATTCTTTGGATGAAAACAGTTACGTTACTTAACTTATATGAAAATGTATTGCACAACACAGCAATCATATGAGGTGGATTATTGTAAAAAGCAAGATCAGCCCCTGTTAATATTAATACTATTGATTAATACGATCAATACTGCTGGAAAAAACAAAAGAAAGTCAGCTAGTTTAAAATGCTAATACGTTAGCGATAAAAGTCTGCTAGTTCAAAATGCTAATACGTTAGCGATAAAAGTCAGCTAGTTTAAAATGCTAATACGTTAGTGATAAAAGTCAGCTAGTTTAAAATGCTGATACGTTAGTGATAAAAGTCAGCTAGTTTAAAATGCTAATACATTAGCAATAAAAGTCCGCTAGTTTAAAATGCTAATACACGTGCCAATACAGACACGTGTATTTTGATTATTTTTTCCCCAAACTCCAGTCCAACAGTGCTCAGTACACCGCCGACAGAAAGGAGGAGGAGAAGATGTGCGACCACCTGCTCAACGCCTCCAAGCACAGAGACCATGTGACGGCCAATCAGCTCAATCAGAAGATCATCAACATCCTCACCAACAAGCATGGTGCCTGGGGAACGGTGGCCCAGAGGTGAGCTTCTCTGCACTCGGACACACACACTCACAAAGAGCAGCGTTTAGTCTTTATCACTACACTGAAAGTTGCCTCATCACAGAACTCTGTGGTGAAAGTGACGGGGGTAAGACCACCAGTTAATGTCATTTTCCCAGGATCCGATAGGGTCAGCGGTTGGGTCAGCAAACGCAATTACAGTGTGGAGTGGCTAAATCCCCGGGGGACAGCTGATTGGCCGGTCGTCCGTGGTGGTGCTGTGGTGGTAGAAAGGGGGTTGGGGGTTGGGGAGGGTGTTTGTTTCAGTGTTGTCCAGGCATTCATTGACCCGCTCAGTAACACAGTGCAGCACCTGGTCCTAGTTGCAGACCTTTCCCATGGGTCCTGTTAAAATAACTGGCGGCTCTGCTGCTCCGCTCTGCTTCCCACCTCCACTCACCTTCATCCACATGGTCCCACAGATACAGAGTTATGTGAAGCGAGCGGCGTTAGACAAACAAAAGTGTTGCCGGTCGCTTATTGTTTTGTACTGCTGCTGTAACATTTGATTCATTTATCTTCCGTTAACCCTCAGAAAACAGAGCATTTAGGCTGCTTTTTTTTTCTAATACATTAGCGATAAAAGTCTGCTAGTTTAAAATGCTGAAACTTTAGCTACAGAAATCTGCTAGCTTAAATGTTAATATGTCAGTAACAAATGTCTGTTAGCTCAGAATGCGAATACATTAGCGATAAAAGTCTGCTAGTTTAAAATTCTAATACATTAGCAATAAAAATCCGCTAGTTTAAAATGCTAATACAGTAGCGATAAATGTCAGCTGGTTTATAATGCTAATACATTGGCGATAAAAGTCCGCTAGTTTAAAATGCTAATATATTAGCGATAAAAGTCCGCTAGTTTAAAATGCTGAAACGTTAGCTATGAAAATCTGCTAAAATTCTAATACATTAGCAATAAAAGTCTGCTAGTTTAAAATGCTAATACATTAGCGATAAGCGTCCGCTAGTTTAAAATGCTAATACATTAACGATAAAAGTCCGCTAGTTTAAAATGCTAATACATAAGCGATAAAAGTCCGCTAGTTTAAAATGCTGAAACGTTAGCTATGAAAATCTGCTAGCTTAAATGCTAATATGTCAGTGACAAATGTCTGTTTGCTCATAATGCGAATAAGTCTGGGATAAAGTCTTAAAATGCTAAAATGTTACCAATAGAAGTTGGCTACCTTGAATGCTAATTTGTTAGCGATGAATTCTGATAAATGCTAACACATGGGCTGAAATGCGAACAAGCGCCATGTGGAAGTGCATTAAAATTGTGTTGTATTGTAGCACACACGTTGTGTTTCTCCTGTAGCCTGAAGCAGCATATTTATTTATTTATTTACCTCATAATGATGTCTGTATGACCTATTTTTTTAAATTTGGCGGGTGCGGACTGCAGAAGAGGCGAATGTTAATGTTATTTATTATTTATATAAATCACAGTTTACAGTGTTCAAGTGCACAAGTCTTTGTAGGTCATGATGAAAAAACTTGTGAAGTGAATTCTGGGCTGTTGTTCAAATATTTATGCAGCGTGTCTCGGAGGGCATTGCATTTGCATGGAGACAAAAGGTTATTGAGCGCGGGGGCCGCGCGGCTGCAAATGATACCGCAAAACTTCCAACAAATTCAAATTTAATGGTGACCTGCTGGCGAAGAGAAATGATGCAATATGCTCACGGAGCTCAAGGCGGTGCCGCACTTCAACAGCTTAGTCTTATTCAATGCTACATTAACTTTCCCATTTATGCCGCTGTTGTAAAATATAAAGCCCTCAAGCGTTTTTAGACGTGTGTGTGTGTGTGTGTCTTGTTAATGTTTGTTTACACCTCCATGCACAGAAATTGCTTTTGTCTTTCACTCCTCACTTTTTGCCTCCAGACGCGCCGACGGATATTTATTATTTGTGTGGAATTTATCGTCAACAAAATGTATTTATTGGTAGTTTGGGGGCAGAAAACGGTGCGACGACTCGTACGTTTGATTTAAAGAGAAAAACAAACCGTTGATGATTTTTCCCCAGTTTGTTTTTGTTCCATAAACTGACAAAAACCAGGGTCAATTTACAGTAATTGACATCCATTATGTTGGATTTCTGCAGCCACCTCCTTCTTATTCTTTCTCTGCTCTGTCTTTGTTTCTTTCTTTCTACATGTTGCTGTGCAGTCATTTTTCCTTCTTCCACATTTAATCATTCATTACTCCCGTTCTGTCCCCTTTACCAGCTCCTTTTGTTTTCACTTTTATTACCAGTCCATGTCTTTATTGCATCCACTTCTGTCCATGTGCAGCTGTTTCTTTAAGCTGTTGTTTACTCTGTGTGTGTGTCTGTCTCTTTCTTTTAATGTAATGCTTCATACATTTTCAGTTTTGTAAACAAGAGCAACAGGAATCTCAAAATGATCATTATTTTTTTTTGGGTGGATGTGCAGATAGAGTAGATAACTGAAAACGTTTAAAATGTTAATACATTAGCGATAAAATCCACTAGTTTAAAATGCTAATACATTAGCGATAAAAGTCCATACTTTAAAAAAGCAACTGCTCACACATACACACATACATTTATATTCTATATATACAGTATGTGTATACAAACTGTATATAAACACAATACACTGTTTTAAACTCTACAGTATATGAGGGGTGTCAAACATATGGCCCGGTTGTCCACAGGGTCCAATCAGTCCCGTGGGATACATTAGTTAAAATTTCAAAATTTTCACAAATGGATCCTGTTCATAGGTTATTATGCTGTCATTTCTCAAATTGAGATCACATTTTGGTCAAACACAGTAGAATCCAGAGAGAAAAAACTACGTCTTCACGTAACATCAACATATAGATTTGTAGCTGTCGTTCGCTCTCTCCGTGTGACGCGTAAGGAATTGCGCGTCGCGGCGAGCGGCGTCCGTCGAAAAAAAACCCCGGGGGAATTAAAAAGCAGCTACTCTGCAGTCCTGTGTTGTGACTGAAGAATAGGCAGATCAGAGTCTACGGTGGCCTGTTGGATCATGCTACGCACCGGGCCGGGGGGTGATGAATGTCCCCCTCTATAGAGTCGGCATAGGAAAATCAATACTCCTCAAATTGAAACAGTATAGGGTTGTATTGATCCGCCGCGCTGAGGCTTTGATTCATCTCTGCGAGACAGCTCCCTGCGCCGTAATGACACACTATCAATTTTAGCTTCGCACTGATAAATCAAGTTGAAAATTGGATGTCAGACTTTTTTTTCCCCGTGGCGAGAGTGATTTTCCCCTGCCCTCTGCTCTCCTCTGCTGTTGACCTCTGAACTGCTCCAGTGGATTATAAAGTTCAGACTCGTCTAAAGTGAAAGTAGATGTCAAGGCGAGGCTGATAAATCCGCGGAAGAATAATGTCGTCCCGCGGGAAAAGACCACCTCACTGTCTGGATACTGTAAAGTCCTTTCATTTTTCTCTCTCTCTCTCTCTCTGTCTCGCTCAATTTCAACAGCAAAGGTTTGTTTGGTGCATCAAAAATCTGCCATTTTACCAGAAATTATGGGCTTATGAATGATACCTAGATATTTTTAATCTGTACCGCGATATGTATACGATAAGTATCTCTGTTGAAAGCTGTAAACACGCTGTTTCTTGAAGGTTGCGGAATGTTTTCAGTGGTTTGTGTTTCCCACAAGATGGCGATAATACACTGTAAACACAGCTCTATAAATACAAATAGGATAAACTGTAGTAATGTAGTAATTAATTATCTGTATTATGTATTTTCAGACAGCGTTTGGCTTTTTAATGTTTCGTGAAGGATATTTACATTTTAGAAACAATTCAATTCCCTTTAAATAATAATAACAACAATAACAAGGCTTTCATTTGGAGACGAGTTATTAACTGAGTGTTTTTCTTATATAATTTTATGTCGATTGCATGTTTTCATCATAAATATTATAATATTTGACTAAATCGCTGCCGCAACAGCCTTTAAGACCAGGAAATTGCATCACAGATGTCATCACAATGATATCACAATGATATTAATATAATATACAGTAGATATATCGCACAGCTGATTGATTCAAGGCTAATTTACATATAAGACTTTTTTTTGTTGCAGCCTTTTATGTACGAATCCTGCTAAAACCAGACTGGTTTGATAATGTGTGACTTTGTAATGTTTCCCAAACCTTTAAAATTTGATTGGACCCACTTTTTATACAATTTGTACAGTTTCTGACTCTAATTTACTGTCTTTTCCGTAACACGGAATATTGTTTCAAATAGATAAATCAGCCTTTTTTCATGAGGTATTTGGTTGATAATTTAATTCATAAGTTAATGTATATTATTTAAAATATAAACACGCAAATATCCAGTTAAAGGCTGGAAAGAGCAAAGTTATTCAGCAGCGCTCTTTCTTTTTTAGCAAATAATACGTAACCGATGTGCTGCGAAATATTCTCATAAAAAAAAAGTGAGATATGAAACATATTTTTAGTGTTGACTGCAAACACAAGGAAAGACTTCACATGGAAATGAGTAGCATAGCCACGTGTTTGCACATATGTAAACATACATAATGTGTGTGTGTGTGTGTGTGTGGACCGATTGTCAAGCAAACCTTTCTTCGTGAGGACATTTGGACTGTTTTGACTGGTCCACACAGCTTAAACAGGCTTTTTAGTACCCGGTACCTGGTTTTAGGGTTAAAGATAACTTTAGGTTAGGATTAAGCATTTAGTTGTGACGGTTAAGGTAACGGATAAAGTGCCTAGGGAATGTATTATGCACATGAGTGTACACAAAGAATGAGAAACCAGTGTGGATTAAAATAAAAATCATCATTTAGCACTTATTTTGACAGGATTGGTTTATATATCAACTTAATAAAACCCTGCTTTTATAAGTAGATTATTTTGAAAGCTTACATTAAATACCAGATAGATAGATAGATAGATAGATAGATAGACAAAATAAAAAATAAAAAATTGATTAAAATTATTGTTAGAAATAATCAGGATAATTTAAAAATACAAGTCCAGTGTTTTTAGAGACTTTAATATGGACTAGATGTTTAAATAAGTACATCACTCACATTTTCTGGTATGTTTTATTTACGGAAGGTTTTTATAGTTTAATGTTTAACGATTTGGTAATGCTGACACAACAAATACATATGTGATGACATATGTATTCATTTAAAACACTGAAATTTAATTAATTAAATTCATTTAATTCATCATGGCTCTGCGTCTTTAAGAGTGAAACTGTACAGAGTCGGTGTTTGCTGCACCGTTTACATCTTGTGTGGCTGTTTATTAAAGCCACACACACACGCGGTCTTAACGTCATTCTTTAGCATTCACTTGTTCATTCATTCATTTTATTCATTCACCATCTGTCCTCCAGGTACTAATTGTTTCGACACCAGCAGCCTAACAGAAATGTAAAAGGAGCTGAAGGAGACAAACCTCCCTTTGTTCTCAGGCTGACGTCCATGTTCACATCTGCAGCATCAGTGACAGCTGATGGAGGAGCCTGCACCCCAAAACCCCACCCCCTCCACCTTCCTCACACACACGCACACACACACACATACGGAGCAGACCTTAACCTTACCTGACTAGTCTATCGATTGTCAACATTTCTCCTGTATAATTACTTTTTTGTAGCGGGGAAGAGAAGAGGGGAAAATGGCGGCGCGTATTGATCTGTGGCAGAGCGGTGAAACAGCCGTTTCCCTTGACTAACAGTGAGTTTCACCTCTCACACGTGATGAATGGTAACTATCTGCCGTGGGTAATAACTTTGTGATGGAATGAACCTTTAACTCGCGATGTGCCCCGAGTATTTTGGTCTCGCCTGAAAGGGTTATCAATTCTAATACAGGTCCCACTGTAGCACAAAACCAGCGGGGGTGGGGTTTGCACCTTTAGATGGTCTTAACAGTGTCAGAGGGTTCAAGGTCTGATGACCCTGCTGAACCAGGAGGGAACGGCCAAGGTCTCTCTCTGGTGGAGTCTGACAGTGTAAACAAAAACCAACCTGACAGGATTTCCGATATAATTCAAGAAATATTATATTAAGACCCGCCCCCAAGATGGCAAACTGGCCAATCGCAAAGCAGTGGTGCGTTGCTATTGTTGCCGTAAGATGGAATTTCACTTTAATGGAGCTTTTTCCATTATACAGTTCTCGCACGACTCAGCTCTACTCGGTTTGGTGGACTTGGTCGTCATAATAAGGGTCGTGTGTGTTTTGGTTTTATACGCGACAAACACACAAACTATAGTGACTATGGGAAATCATTAAAAAAAGATTTGTGAACAGAATCGTTCAGTACTTCCTGCATGACCGGAGGCGCTGAAGTGAAATACCACTGAACGTGGTCGTGATTCGGCTCACGATCACTAAATACACCGGACTCCTCTGTTCAATATTGACATTGTAGACATTTCCTTTGCTAAATGTTGATTAACGCGTGTTATCAGGGATTTTTAAAGTGATCTACAGTTCGACATTGTTCACTTTGATTCTCGTGTCGATAGATAGATAGAACAAGATAGATAGTGCTAGCTAGCTACAGTATTTAGATAGTTAGCTAGAGCTAGCTAATTAGATAGATAGATAGATAAACTTGCAGTCCACAGGGCATATGTGGCCCCCTCATCAACTTCATGCGGCCAGCACTTTTTTATGTTTTTATTTATTTACAGATTCATTTTGCTTTATAAATCCATCAATTGTTGACGCTCAGTGGCCCCCAGGTCGTTTGAGTTTGACACCCAGGTTTCTGGAAAGTGGAACATCTAAAAGCAATGTAATGTGGCACTGATCAATTGTTTTCACCACCCGGCTCATAACGAATAGTTCTCTTTAAATGTGTTCAATCACGCTGGCGTTCCCGCAGTTTTATTTCGTTTCATTTTTTTAAAACCCCTCATTTATTTATCATTTTTTATGTCGGAACATGACGCTTCATTGTTCCCGCGAGCTGATATTCAATCACCGGGCACTTGTTCTTGACCCAAACGGAGCTTCTTTTTCCCTCGGGGCAAAGTTAACCTTGCACACTGTGCTAATTATGTCTGGAAAAAGGCCCATTCACACAATCATCAATTTCACCGGGCACTGAAATTGAGCCGGGGCACCGCCGGACCGTGCCCCATTTCCGATGAACGATGGAAGATCCCGTCTCTGTGGCGTTTGACCTCCAGTCCAGCGCGGCTCCTCATCCCCCGCGTCTGTCTTCATTACACCACATGAGCCGGAGTTATTCTCGTCGCCGCTGCTGTGTTGTTTCCCTTTCGTCTTTGTCCAATACCCATTCGTCAGCCTGTCTCCGCGCTATTTCTCAATCTACAAAAGAAATATGTCATACCCAGTAACTAGAAGCATTTGGACGGTCCGCTCAGTGGAGCTTATTTCTGCCGCGGTGCTGAGTGTTATGATGATAAGAAATGGCAAAATTAAAAGAGATGAAAGTCCCTTGTGCCATTTGCAGCCCTCTGCGATAATGCGATCATGATGTTGGCCGAACAATCACTTGACACTGGCATTTGCGTGATCACACTTGATGTGTTTTTACTGTGTATATTTTTTTTTTTTTTTGCTTAAGTTTATAGGTTACTTTGAAAGCAGTGGACTCAAGGGATGATGATCACCATATGGCTGCCAGTCAGCACTCTTTTCTTTTCTCTTCTTTTGCTGGTGTTTATCTCGCAGCAGTGTGGAGAAGAATGTGGCGTAAAAATACTTTTCTATTTCCAAACTTTGTTGTTTTTTTAGTGTCAGCCTGCTGCTGCCTGATGGTTTCAGTGTCAGGAATCCCTGTCATTACAGATCCACATATCTAGTTATCACTCTAATGGCATCACAGCATTGGTTAGATTAAGTTAACATCACTTTGTCACTTTCAGTCTTTAATCTTGCGACTGGAAGCTAAAAAGCTGTGAATTCTTTACTAACCAAAAATTAAAAAGCAGCTGAGGATGAGAGAGAGAGGGGGAGGAAAAAAAACAACGGTTGTGGGTGGAACAAATCATAAAAGCAACAAAAAATGTGCCGCTCACTAATTCTGAAGGAAAAGAGAACTGACTCACTGACCATATGAAAGGACAAAAAGGCACTAAATCTACTCTGTATGTCGCTCTTACAAGAATATGAAAATAATAATAACTTGTTTTGTGATCATTTATATTGTTGTCCGTGCAAGGCGACATTACAGTCTCATAAATGACATGAGAAAGACGGGGAAACAACAACACAGAGCAGTTTTGTTTTCACTCGTCTCCCCCTCCCTCAGTGTCTTCACCTCCCCTCCTGCCAATCCCAAAAATAAATCCACGATGAGTCGAGGAGAGTCAAAGTCAAATTAATTGTGTTTGAAAAGCGTCAAATCCCAACATACATGAGGGCAGAAAACAAACAAATCACTCGCAATAATATGCCAATTCCCCCAACTTTGCCTCTGCCACTCAGGAAGTGGCTTAACCCTCAGTCATTCCTTAGCGCTATTAAATATTCATTCATTCATTCAATGTCTAGCGCTGTATCCTCACGAGGGTCGCGTCAGCCAGAAATTCCTCTGAACAAGAACATCATTTACAAAATTGACACTGTTTTCCACTTAAACCATTACTGATGATATAAATCAAGAGAGAATTAGAGGCAAATTTTTCTCCTAGACTTCCTTTCAAGTGGTGTTCTTTTTGCCGCCCTCTGGTGGCTATTCAGTACATAATTACTTTCTCTTCGGTGTCAATTGAAGCTGAAGGCGACGTCCATGAGTGAAAATGTCTGATGCAGATTCTCATGCGTTTCAGTAATTACTCAGAATTCCTCTGGGGGGCGACACAAGTTACACACTGGAGCTTCCACTAATTGCAGGAGACATAAAGAAGGAATAATCACGTTAAAACACCATCATTGACTGACAGTTTGAAACAGGGGAAGGTCATTTCAGGGCCCGTTATTTACGCATAAATTCTGCAAATAAACAATGAGAACAAGGAAAAAGGATAATTATGTAAAACTGAAATGCTATAATATAAATGTGTATTATGTACAAAGGAAAATGTTCTATATCGACGAGCAAATAACACAACAAGCAGCTGTTTGTCTACAGACTTCATCACAAAATCCACACAGGACTGAGGCAGAAAACACTCGGCTGTCGTGTTTTTTCTGCAACGCTGTCAATCAAAAACTGGCTCTGCCTTTCAGACGGTTCCTCCAATCATCCTGCAGAAGCCCAGTGTCTGTCCCCGCCCACTGCTTCATTGACTCCCAGAAACTATGACTAAAACTACTAAACATCTACCAAAACTACTACTTTACTACTAACAAAACTATTAAACAACTAACAAATGACTAAACTACTAACAAAACAACTACCAAAACTATTACTAAACTACTAACAAAACAACTACCAAAACTACTACTAAACTACTCCTGTAACAGTGTTTATTTACAGTGTTCATGTTCACAAAATCCACACAGGACTGAGGCAGAAAAGGCTCCACTGTCATGTGTGTTTCTTCAATCCTGTCAATCAAGAACTGGCTCCGCCTTTCAGTTCCTTCAATCATCATGCAGAAGCCTGGTGTTGTGTTTGTGCCCCGCCCACTGCTCCATTGACTCCAAGAGAAGCTGAGCTTCCGTGTAAGTTGTGTTTTTCTTCGAATGCGGAGGCTGCTACGGGAATACGGAAATCACGTAAGGCGATCCGTCGTCCGCGACAGGCGGCTGTTTCTGATTCTACATTCTAGTGCATGTATTTGTGTGAACACAATACAGAACATGCTTGACTTGACATTTCAGACAAAGCTGAGCTTCACTTGCTGTCTTAGAGCGATGACTGGTCTATCCAAAGGTGCGGATTTGTCACGTGACGCAGTTCACATCCAAAGTCAATGCACACGCCCCATCGCGGGAGTTTAAATCTTTTAACTTGACTGAACAAAACAGTGAACAATGCCCTCATTAATCCCTAATCTCAGCACCGTGACAGTGGTGTTTTTTTTATTATATATTTTTTTTAATTTAGAGTCATACAAATTCCTGTTTTGCCTCTGTAGCCCATAATCAGATCCAGTTACAGCCGTGAAAAAAACAAAAAGGCTGCTTGTCCTCAGCGATACTATAAAAGTGACATGTGTTCAGTGTCCTCGTGTGTGTGTGTGTGCATATGTGATAGAAACCAGTCACTCTGCCTGTGAATAGAATTGTCACTGATTACTGGTATTTATTATAATTACCCCCCTGCTCATGTCACCAATGGAAGCTTTTAAAGGGGAGTATAATGGAGTTTTATTGAATCAGCGTGTCGGCCGTCCTTCCTCTCCACTGCCTCGCACAAATGCACGTCTGAGAGCAAATAGAATTAAAAATAAGCAAATCTCTTCACCACAGGATCCTCGCTGTCCTGCAGAGCAGCTCATGTTCGTGTCTGAGTGCGTCCCTCTGTGTCCGGTGATTGTATTTCTGTGATTTCCTCTTATTTGTGGAGGATGACATAACCAGACAATTGCATTAGTTTTGAGGGAATATAAGCCGGCTCTGTAACGTCTGGTCAGTTGTTAAGCTAAGGGGAAACTTGGACATTTGTAAGGTAACGTTAGCAAAGTAGTTCCAGGCTTGGAGTCGCTGTTCGTAGGGAACTCATTCCCCAGGTTTTTCCCCGTCGACATCGACAAAATAATTGTGAGTATCCAACGTTTTTTATTCTGACAAACGTTAGATACAATTATTTTGTCGGAGTTCCAGACGGAGCCTGTGACGACTTCCGGTCCATTGAGCTGTCGCTCCAAAACTCAGAAGCCAATCAGCAGGCAGCATGTTAAGCCCCGCCCATGGTCAGAATCACAAATGAACAAACCACAGCACAAAGAACAAATAATAATAGTGTATTAAACAGGTCAAATGAAACAACAACTTTGAATGAAAGCAATAAGCTTTTAGTGACTTTTATCAAGCATTTCTCAAATTTCTTAGCCCAAAAACAACTCCTGAAACTACTACTAAGTTACTAACAAAACTACTACTAAAATGACTACTAAATTATTAACAGAATTACTACCAAAACAACTAACAAAACTACTGCTAAAACAACTAACAAAACTACTAAACTACTACTAAATCAACTAACAAATCTACTAATAAATCAACTACCAAAACAACGACTAAATTACTAACAAATTACTACTAAAACAACTAACACAACTACTAACTCCTAACAAAACTACTGCTAAAACAACTACCAAAACGACTATATTTTTGAACGAATAAATTGCTATTTTATTTGCGATGTATTTGTGTATTTTGATTTTGTAATTTAATTCCATACTTTTATAGTAGTTGTTTTTAGCTCTGATGTATTCAACGCCGCCTAAAATGAAAAAGGCGTTTCAATTTCCACATTCTGCAGAAACAACAGCAGCTGTAATTTGTCGCTGAATACTTACTATAGTATACTATATTTACTATATAGTATACTATATTTACTATATAGTATACTATATGTATATATATATATATATATATATATATGTATATATATATAAATATATGTATCTATATCAGGAGCATTCATTTATGTCGGCTTTACAGAGGCGTCCAATTTGGACCACCATGTTATTACAGTAGCCCACAGTGGACAAACTACATAGTTTCTCCATCTTATTCAGAAGTGAAGGGTGAGAGTGAGGACCTAAAAGACCAATAAATAAAACAATGAAATAAACATATTGAATACATACAAACATTTTCAATCGTTGATGGTCAACAGTCAAGTCCCCTCTAGGAATACCACGAAAGATCTCCAGATCTTGTCAAAGATATAGGGGTTTTGAAGTATTACGTGCGTTTTCGTCGTCATAAGTCGCCAGGATTAAAATGTAATCATAGGTTTGCTTGGGTTATTGTTTACGGGGAAAAGAATACACAATTTGGCACACATTAATAGTCTTATTCCTGGAGACGTGTGACATCATTTCCAATATTTCATTCCAAAAAGCTTGGATCTGTGTGCAGTTCCATGGGCAGTGGTATAATAATAATGGGTCAGGATTATTGGGGTTAAATATGTTGGGAGTTACATAAATTCTCATTATCCACATGTACTTACTTACTACTGTACTTGAATAATCTGTCAAACTATATTGGGGATCAAAATAAGCTTTCTTTCCAGTTTAGCACCAAGAATACATCACTCCACTCCAGTCCGAGTCTTTGTCAGCTGTCAGAAAAACTCCTCTTTTCTAGAATGACGTTAAAGTTTCTGTTCCATTCCTTTTATTTCTCTTTTCCCTTCGAGTTGTTCCTGTTCCCTGTCACAAACAAAACACATTCCCTGGAGATTTGAGTGTGGGGGGTTGGTGGTTGGGGGATCTGGCATCTGAAAAAAACCTTCACCACTGCTGGATTTGCCTTTAATACCTATTTGAAAGAGGCGAGAATAGACGATGGTCCTCGTGCACACATTCATCCTGCTGCACTTAGCAAGTCTGCAAGTGTCCATAAATAATGACGCTCCTGTTTCCCGTAGGTTATCAGTGCTGGAAAATTAGCTTTTAAAATGCGGTTTGAAGTCCATTTAGGTGATTGATGAGTGACGGCGCTAATAAATTTTGCCGGTTTGTCCGAGGAGGGCCGGCTCGCGGCCATTCTTTACGGTTGTCATGAAGCCAGACACATCTGATGTGGAAAATAAGGAGGTCGCCGGCAAACGGCGGCTCAATAAACAACGCTATTGTCTGGACAGTTTGTTGTTGTTGTGCAGACAATACAGGCCAGCCGCTCTCTATTAATATTCTAAAGCAGGGGGATTGTGTTTTATCACCTGCACTTAAAATTTATTGGCCTTCAGCCTTGAAAATGTAGACAACCTGAATGTGAGCATACATTAAACATCTTAGCTTGTTACTGCACCATCCACTGAGGAGGTTTAGGTTTGTTTGTTTGTCTGATCTGGAGCGTGGAAACAGCACCGATTTGATCACATTCTTGGGACGCAAGAATCAAAGCCAACAATGTCGAACTATAGATCAGTTAAAAAGACTTAAAAAAATACTACTTATAATTCCAATCTTCTTATAGCTTCAAAATTTTCTTATAGTTCCAAAATATACTTATAGTTCCAAATTCTACTTATAATTCCAAAATTGCGCTACCTATAAATTCAAAATCTTTGTATAGTTCCAAAATCTACGTATAATTCCAAAATTACTTAGAGTTGCAAAATGACTCATAATTCCAAAATCTACTTATATATTAAAATCCCACTGATTGGTCAGAGAGTGTTGTCACTGGAATGTCATGAGCGCAACGTCCGGCACGAGAATCAAAGCAAACAATGCAGAACTGTAGACTTAAAAATCCTGAAAACATGCGTTAATCTCCAACATTTTTGTCTAAAATCTCAATATTTAACAGAGGAGTCTGGTGTATTTAGCAAAGTAATGGAAAACCATGTGACTGACACCAAACAGAGTTGGGTTGAACTAGAACTGTATAATGGATTAGCACCAATAGACCATCTCTCTAAACTATAATCCCTCTGGCCTTCAGTTATTCATTTATTGGTTCTCTCTTTTTTTTGCAATTTGTTAAGGAAGAATCAAAACAAAAAATGGATCAGTGTTTCTGTGATTCTCCACGGTTCTGAGCTGCAGTGCTACACGACGTGCTTCGTCCTCCTGTGCTCCTGGACCACCCTCGGTGAGGCGGTTCCCTCTCCCCGCGGCACCAAATCGGGTCCAGCAGTGACCACATATAGTCTAGAATATCACAGGTCCTGTTCTCAAACAGCAGTACACCACAGTCAAACTAAAACCATGTGCACACGGGACTCAACGGAAAGGAAAAAAAGACGTTCGAAAGGCGTTCAACTCAAAAATCACTCGCCGTAATTTGAGGGATTGAGTTTGTCGTGCGTTTGATTGCAGATTAAAACAAATGGAGATATTGTTGCAAATGAAATGCACCGATTACAGCTAACACTGTTCTAATAAAATCTTCAACGTGGTGGATTTATCCCCCACCGGCATCTGCTGTCTATTTGCTGTGGGAATTAGGCGACATAATCTGCAGCAGTTACGGGCCCGTGGCAGTTGCCGACGGTGAATTTACATTTTTTCACACTGTGTAATCTTGTGTTTACAATATCATTTATGTGGCTTTTCCTCCCTTTCCACCCACTGACATCTCTCTTTTCCTCCGGTTAATCTCTGAGCGAGATTGACACGGGGACAGGCTCAAGGCGTCGGGGCTTGCTTTACATACAACGCCTCGTGATCCTTCACACGCACACACACACACACATATCAGACTCAATTTTGATTGATACTTTAGTGAAACTGAGCCCTTGTTGCTGTCAGAGCTCGGCTAAGTCTCCCGAGCCTCTTGAGTTCTGACATTTGTAGATATTATGTTCACGGAGCAGCGAGGAGGCTGTATTTTGTGATGTGATCCGCAGTAACACTTTAATCTGTTTAGACTGCTTCAACGCTGCTGCTGCTGCCGTGGCAGCGAGAGTGGGCAAAAAAAATATACGTGCAACGGAATTAGACGGCTGCCTGCCAAGGTCTCACTGTATCCTACGTACACTGGAGGAAAAATCCACTTGGATTAGGGCTTTGTGCACACACAGTCGAGGGGCTTTGTTGCGTTTTTGTAGCCTGGGTGAACTCAGCCGAGTCTGCCGGCGATTTTCATTTCACGCCGCTAAAATGTTTGGCGAGGATGCTTAAAGCAGATTTTTACTGTAATCTAACAGCGAGTCAGAGTTGGGGTGGCAAAGGGGGGAAGATTTTTGACTTCCTGCAACTTTCCATGGAAACTTTAGTTTGGGAATTTTGGAAATATTCCAAATTGGAAACTTTACACGGGAATTTATTTATGGGAATTAGCAAGAGTTAGTTGGAATAAACTATAACATTTTCAAAGTTGAAGGTTTGCGATATTATCACAATATTTAAGTCAGGATACGATATTATCATGATATTCAAGTCACTGTATGATATTATCACAATATGTTATTATCATGATATTTAAGTCACTGTATGATATTTTCACGATATTTAAGTCACAATATGTTATTATCATGATATTTAAGTCACTATACGATATTTAAGTTGCGATATTATATAACAATATTTAGGTCACAATATTATATTATTACGATACTTAAGTCAGGATATGATATTAAGTTATTAAGTCACAATATGATATTATCATGATATTGAAGTCACTGTATGATATTATCACAATATTAAGTCACAATATAATATTAGCATGATATTCAAGTCACTGTATGATATTATCACGATATTTAAGTCACAATATGTTATTATCATGATATTTAAGTCACTATACGATATTTAAGTCGCGATATTATATAAAGATATTTAGGTCACAATATTATATTATTACGATATTTAAATCAGGATACGATATTAAGATATTGAAGTCACAATATGATATTATCATGATATTTAAGTCACTATACGATATTTAAGTCGCGATATATAGGTCATAATATTATATTATTACGATATTTAAGTCAGGATATGATATTAAGATATTGAAGTCACAATATGATATTATCATGATATTTACTTTCCATGGGAATTAATGGAAATAAACTGGAAAAAGTTTGGGAACATAAATATAGTTGTTGCATAATCTTGGCTAAAACAATCAGAAGATGACCTCCCAACAGGAAGTGGAACGCCCCAAAACAGGAAGTAAAATGTAACTTTGATGAAGACTTGAAATGAAGTGTGTAAAGTGTGTAATGTTATTATTTAAATGGAGAAGGGAAATATTTGTTTTTATAAAAACCTGGCTGCGTACGCACATGGCCCAGGTCTCAGACCCAACAGTTTGGACGTGAGGATGAAGGCTTGTGTTATACACTCAGCTGCGCGCACGTTGGATCGTAGCTCAACAGCATGAGCAAATTGATGCCATATTTCTTGTATGAGGTATTAGATTATCAATACTGACTTTTCCAAGCAGCCTGTAGTTTTTAAAGGCGGACACTCCCGCTCCCAATGATAAGACGGTTGCTGCTGCCAGGGACAGATGGATGAACAGATTTGAGCCACATAACAAAAGGCTCACTTAATAAATCTCTGTCTGCTTAAGTCTGTTTTATGTTAAGGAATGTGCTCTTCACTTAATTTCACCATTAGACAGCCTTCTCCGCCCAAACGTAAGTTTGTGAAGCGCTCAACGTCCCCGGCACCAAATTCCATAGAGAAAACAACACTATCGCAAGATTTCACGATGAAATGCAGAAGTAGGAGGGGCTTTTCATTCACATGATTTGTACATATCTTCTTTTATTCATTAATTAAATCATTAATTCATTTGAATCTGTCTTCTTTTTTGACCCCAATACGCGAAAATGTAAAGGTGTAAAAAATATGCATAAAACACACTGATAGTAACACATTTAATTACTAAAAAAACCCACTGATTATCATTCCTATTCATCCTCTGTTCACTCTTCCCTGTTACAGTGTAAATAAAATCCAAGTTTTCTCTTAAAATGGAACACAAAGCCTTTGAAAAAGATCCAGTCAGTGCTCAGTTGGAACGAGCAGCACTTAGTAACCTAACGCTAGTCCCAGTGCTTAATGGTTTGCATTTGCTTCAAGCTATAAAATTATCCCAGGTCTTCACTAATGTTGAAATAATCATTTACAAAGATGGTTACCACATGCTGGAACTGTTTCTTTTCTTCGTTCCCCCCTCCCATTTTCTCTCAACCCTAATTCACTGTTATTAATAATGAATAAAAATGCAATTTTCTGTCGGGTTGCTGCGGGGCCCTGCGAATCATTTCAATGAATATTTCAGCACATTATTTTAATCATGGCTCCACATATGCAGGCAGTGAGGAGGAGGAGGTGGAGGAGGGGTTTGTTTTATATATGCTCATGCCTAAACCAGCCCCAAGACCCCGATCATTAAACCCCACGCTGTCTGCGTTGAGGTTTCTACCTTTGATTTACAAGACTTGTTATAAAACATTGTAAAAAAAGGAAGGCAAGCTGTGCCATTTATACTTGTAATTTGATGCTGTATCTGTTAATGGGAGTGCGGGTGATTTATGTGCTGCTGCTGCTGCTGCTGCTGCTACAGTCTTTATCTAAGATAACATCACTGAAGACCCTCAGCCTCATAATTACTCTAATATCTGTGGCCTGATTTTCAGACCATCACCGTAGGAGAGGGATCTGTCTGCAGAGTAAAAGACAGGGGGCGTGGCTGTAAGTGGGTGGGGCTGTATGAAGGGCGGGGGGGCAGGAGAAATCACACAGAACCACACGAGAAGTCGTTTGTTTGATGAAAACATTTGTTAAATTTACCCTACGTCTATTTTCAGATTGAGTCATATGCACAAAATCGCCATCAAATTTCATGTTTTGAGATTTCCACGGAAAGAACTACAACAATATACTGTATATATTATAGTGGTTTGACTTTAATTGCAGAATTCATGCTGTTTTATTTTGTTCTTTCTTTCATTTATTTTGTTTGTTTTACATGTGACAAAAAAGTTTAATTTCTTTCCTCAAAATTCTGTCTTTAATCTCAGAATTCTGACTGTAATCTAGAAATCTGAGATTAAAATCAGAATTAATCTCAAAATTCTGACTCTGAATTTTGACTTTTTTCTCAGAATACTGACTTTTTTCTCAGCATTTCGAGATTAAAGTCAGAATTCTGACTTATCTATTTTTTACATGTGGCCCTAATACTCTTCCGCAGTTAGGGTTACATGTGGCTATAAGTAGGTGGGGCAATATGAAGGGTGGGGGGCAGGAGAAATTAGCAATCTCAGAAGCACGCGAGAAGTCGGCAGTCAGACTTTGTCGGAAACGTGCAGTGAGAGTAGTAGTAATAACAAGGTGATATTTTGTGTTGGTATCACATGCACTAAATCGCAATCAAATTTTGTGTTTTGCGATTTCCACTGAAAGAGCTACAACTGCAGTATAATTGCAATTCTGAAAACCGCTGTTAGGCTCAAAACTATGTAACTAGCAATTAATTTCAAAATAGATTCATCTGTCGTTTATTGTCACGATTAAGCTAGTAATAGAAATATTGTTATATGGCGCAAAGAAATGTTGAATACATTCACATCTAAGAACCTGAAACAATCTGACAATCTGAAAAGCTAAAACCAATGAATCGACGATTAATTTAGTAATTTCGATTAATAATCGATTAACCGAGTCATTGTTTCAGCTCTAGACAAAACAACTTTTCACGTGAGGAGAGAGTGTTCCTATGCTACTTACAACTTTTCAACAACTTGAAGACCCGCCCCCTTCTTAAAGACCCACCCACTTGTAGCCCCACCCCCAGAGGGATACTGTTAGAGCCTGCGTGTTTCCTCTGTCTAATTCCGCCCCATTCTTGTCTCAACCACAGTCAGCATCACGACTTCTGGCGTCTCGATTACTGGGAGGACGACCTGCGGAGGAGGCGGAGATTTGTCAGGAACCCGTTTGGCTCCACCCACTTAGACGCCGCGTGCAAGTCACTGCAGGAATATGGTGAGTTTTCGATTTTTTATTTGTTTTCTTGGGGGGGTGGGGCATATCCCATCTGAAAGAAAGAACGTTAACATTGCCGTTAAAAGAGATTTATTTACCACAGTATTTCCTGAACAAAATTTTAAATTTAAATCTAAAAAAAAAAAAGTTTGACCATCTCAAGCTTTTATTTAGGTACCTCCGGTTAACCTACCATGTGAATTTTGCATATTAGCTTTATCAGTTTCTTTCAGAAGATTTAGATTTAAATTTAATATTTAGACTATTTATTATATGTATACATGTATATATGCAAGTTAACTACAGAAGAGTGTTAAAAAAAACATGAATTCTGAGATTAAAGTCAAAATTGGATCAAAATTCTAACTTTTTTCTCAGAATTCTGACTTTTTATTTTTTTTTTAGAAAAAAATGCTCTTCTATGCTCTTCCATATTTTACTAATATTGGTGTCAATGTGGAAAATACTTTTTTTTTTAAACCTTGTTTGAAGCTAAATGTGGCAAAATGTTGACGTCATTTTCAGCTTGAGCCACTTTACGGACGCCTACGTCAAACATATTATCTTGATTCAAACCAGACATTTTCCCGAAAAAGGTGTTTGTTTGCTGTAGCTCCCCCATGTGCCTCAGAGAGGAATTGCAGCTATTGAGTTTGAAAAAAAAAAAAGGCTGGCAAAATTGGATTTGAGGGACTGCAGTTTCTGGGAAGGACTGGTTTAGCATGTTTAGCTTGATTGGTTCCGTATGTGTGTTTTTTTACAGGTAACATATTTGACATTTCCATGTTGTTTTTATTTCTTGATTTGCGGCCGTAGCGGCGTTTTTAGCGTCGACACCAATTTTGCTTCATGTTATGCAACATTGACCTTTAAGAGGAAAACAGCTCAGCGCTGTTAAACTTTTTATTTAATTCACTCCTGCTTTTAAACTGAATAAACATCAGGGTTTGAAATAAAGGGGGGAGTGAGCACATTTTCAACCGTGTGGAAAAAACAAGAAAACGGGCAGTGCATTATGGTCAATAATGGACGTACAGTGGCATGTGTGTGTGTAATGGTCACAGTGTCATGTGACCGCTCTCAGCTGCCGTCATGGCCCCGTGCGAGGACGGTGGCAGGTCTGTGGACAAACACATGCCAGCTGCTGCCTGAGCTGCAGGTGGTCCACACACACACACACACACACACACACACACTCACGCAGTAATTGCACCGTCTGTTTCTCATTTCGCGGCGGTTCCATTAGTCGCAGATTAGATGAGCTAATTTTGCAGGCTTTTGGTGATGCGGTGATTGTCTGTCATAAAGAGTTCAACATAAGGCTGTTTTAGAAATGTACAACTTTGATTTAAAAACCAGTAAATGTGTAATAAAAAATATGATTATCAATTGCCATCAGGGTTAACAAGCCCTGGTTTCAGTCGACACCTTTACAATAATATTGTACTATTCAAATAATGACTAATACTCATTGTATTGTAGTTAGATATGATTTGTCGTTCGTTGCACAAATTTGGTCCCAAAAAACAATAACTACAGAAATGTAGAGTGAGAAAAATCATGTGACTTCTCTCAGCCAATCAGTGAAGGTTAGGCAATCGTCGCGTTAGACCAATCAGCAGCGGTTTAGGGTTAATGCGGTATTCACACGTGTAAAAAGTGTTCATTTTTGACCTGTTTCCAGACAAAAAGTCAAAAAATGTTCTATTAAATGTTTTATACTGTTCAAATTTCAAATCTAAGACACAAAATCTGGTGTTCATGCACATCTACAGGTTCTTTTTTTGTTTTTCTTCAGTTTAATCGTTGAAAAATGGGCAAAGAGCACTTTCTTTCACTTTCAAAAAGCATTTTCTGGACCTTTTATGGTTAAAATAAGCAAGAATTCACTCAAAAATTCACTCTTTGTTGAAAATTGAGAACGTTTTAGCAATAGAAGACAATTTCATCCGTCTTCATTCCCGTCTTTTTTGCTAATTGTCCATCTCCCGCGGCGGAGGCGACGTGTGAGAGATAAAAAAAACACAAAACACAAAAGCCACAAATACACATCGTGTTATTTTAATCCGTCAAAATCACTAGAATATGTTTTGGAGCTCTCGCTGTTCCTCATGTGCCGTGACGTTTCGGGCCGCGGCGCCGTTGATTGAAGACTTGTTGAAGTCCCGTTGGCGTGCGGTGGTTTTAATGAGCAGAATAATGTATAAATGTGTCAAGTGAAAGGGAATCGCCTGTGGTCGGATGGCCCTCCTGCTCTCACAGAGGAGTCAGCTACACTTGCAGGGTTTTTCTTTCTGTCTTTCTTTCTTTCCTCTTTTTTTTTTGTTTTTTTCCCAGCAGGCTTTGATGTGGTTGCACAGCAGAGGCCAGGTTTTGTTATGAGTTTAAACTGAGAAGGAGCTTTTTGTTCTTTTTTAGATATCGCTGGCACTGACAGTTGGCAGGTTTTTGTTTGAAATATCTTTTTCCTCATGAATATTCACTTTTAATTAGCATGTTTTTTCAAAAAAGTGTGCCCGTCTTTTGCAGATAACCTCAGAGGTTGGATTTCCATCAGTCATAACATCCACACTTTGTTTCTTGCGACTTGGCAGAGGACTTGTAGAGAAACTTTCCAGCATCTTCTCAGCTGCGTGGAGAAAACAAAGAGTGCCGTTTGAGTTTGGCCCGTGGGAGTCATTATTAAACCTTTAAAATATGCGACTTATCGCGTAAACTCGTCGTCCACGTTCTGGTTTTGACAGCAGGATAAGACAGTGTAGACTCAGCCTCCACTTTGACGAGGGCAGTAAAAGTCACTCTTTGTGCTCACTGGGGGGGGGGTGTGTGGTTTATCGTGTTTGACAGCGTGGACAAGTCTCGCAAAATCCTCAATGTTTGCATTAAGAAATACTTTTTTTTAGCTGTATGGAATATACTTACCATGTAAAACATTACGTTAATCTCCAACATTAAGCAAATATTTAACAGAAGAGTCCGGTGTATTTGGCGACTAACTAAAGGTTACTGCTTTCCTCCAAATGTTCATATTCCCATGTGAAACTGACCACAGCTCCTTACGGAAGAGTATTAGGGCCACATTAAAAAATAAATAAATACAACAGCATCATGAGATTAAAGTCAGAATTCTGACATTACGGTCAGAACTCCGAGATTAGAGACAGAATTCTAAAATTTAAGGTCAGAGTTCTGAGATTAAAGTCAGAATTCTGAGACTGAAGTCAGAACTCGAGAAAAAAGTCAGAATTCTCAGATTAAATTCAGAATTCTGAGATAAAAGTCAGAACTCTGAGATTAAAGACAGAATTCTGAGATTAAGTTCAGAGTTCTGAGATTAAGGTCAGAGTTCTGAGATTAAACTCAGAATTTTGAGATTAAAGTCAGAACTCTGAGAAGAAAGTCAGAATTCTCAGATTAAATTCAGAATTCTGAGATAAAAATCAGAACTCTGAGATTAAAGACAGAATTCTGAGATTAAGTTCAGAGTTCTGAGATTAAGGTCAGAGTTCTGAGATTAAACTCAGAATTTTGAGATTGAAGTCAGAACTCTGAGAAAAAAGTCAGAATTCTGAGATTAAAGTGAGAATTCTGAGATTAAAGTCAGAACTCAAGAAAAAGTCACAATTTCCAGATTAAATTCAGAATTCTGAGATAAAAGTCAGAATTTTTAGTTTAAAGTAAAAATTCTGAGATTAAAGTCAGAACTCTGACTTTTTTTTGGGGCCACATGTAAAAAAAAAAAAATTAAAGAAAGATGGAAGACATGTGGCACTAATACTCCTCCGTAGGTCCTCCAAAAACTTTGTGTGCAAATGTAAGAATCAGAGTTTTAAAAACCCCATTTGGAGAAACCTAATCTTTAACTTTTGTGCAGCATGCGTGAGTCTCTGCGTGTGTGTGTGTGTGTGTGAAAGCAGTGTGTGACGGGAGGTTAAACTCTGCCTCGTTGTCTATTAGCAGCGTTGACAGCTTAGCCAGCACATTCACTCTCTGCCCTCCGCCTGTAATAACACGCCCTGTTACAGTCAGCCTCCTCCCACCATCGCGCTATATTGTTAGGTGATTGGAACTGGGCAAGCATGAAATGGAAGTCACGTTAATATTGATCCAAGTGTTTAACGGGCTGTTTTACCTCTGGGTGTCCTTGCTGTCTCTCTCTCTCTCTCTCTCTCGCAGATCTTTACAGCTCCTCACGGCTGCAGAGGCGGCAGCTTCGTGATTCGATATTAACCTTCGCCCCTTTGCTTTTTAATCAGACCTGTTAACCTGTTACAAAAGACATCAGGGTGCTCACCGGTGCCCGACAGCGGTCCAGTAAAGAACGAGTCAATCTGACCAGAGTAGTGGTCGTGGATTAAAAAAGATCATTTATTACAGATTAAGTGCTGATTGTGGTTGGCTCCTGGACACAAAATGGGGGAAGATATTAAAGCGGACGTCATTTCTGATCAGTGAGGAGGAAAAAAACCCTTGAGGTCCTGACAGTGGTGACGGTGATGGCGGTCGACGACTTGATGAAGCGTCAGATGAGACTGTATACACAGACAGAAACTTATTTTTTTAAAATAGATAGCAGCGGCCTTTAGTGTTTAAAATCCCAGTTCAGAACACACGCACACAGTGGTCGCCAAAGTTTCCAAGACGCGGGAAAACTTACACATATATATTCATATATAACAGTTTTTATGGTTTTATTACCACAAGATGACATCAGAGTTAAGACAGTACGCTATATTTCCTGTTTATTACAACATTATTACCATGTTTGTTATGTTTGTAATACTTATTATAGATATTGCTTTGACAAAAGCCCTTAAACACAGTGAAACTTTCATTGGACAGTTGTTTACAGCCTATCTGTGTTAATATTAATTAATAATTATTATGACTTTTTATCTCATAAGACTTTTTATCTTATAATTATGACTTTTTTATCTTATAAGTATGAGTTTTTATCTCATAATTAAGACTTTATCTCATAAATTTGACTTTTATCTCAGAATTATGACCTTTTATCTCATAAGTTTGACTTTTATCTCAGAATTATGACCTTTTATCTCAGAATTATGACCTTTTATCTCATAAGTTTGACTTTTTATCTCATAATTATGACTTTTATCTCACAATTTTGACTTTTTATCTAATAATTATGAGTTTTATCTCATAAGTTTGGCTTTATCTCATAATTATGACTTTTTATCTCATAAATTTGACTTATCTCAGAATTATGACCTTTTATCTCATAAGTTTGACTTTTATCTCATAATCATGACTTTTTATCTCAAAATTTTGACTTTTTATCTAATAATTATGAGTTTTTATCTTATAATTATGACTTTTTATCTCATAAATTTGACTTTTTATCTCATAATTATGACTTTAATCTCACAATTTTGACTTTTTATATAATAATTATGAGTTTTTATCTTATAATAATGACTTTTTATCTCACAATTTTGACTTTTTATCTATAATTATGACTTTTTATCTCATAAGTATGACTTTTTATCTCACAATCATGACTATTTATCATTTCGACTTACTTTGAGGATAATTTTATCATCAAGGCTAAGTTTTACCCCTTTTTTTTCTGACGGAAAGGAACTTACAGTAAAACAAAATAAAACAGACCTGATGATTAGCTAACGAGGCAGACAATGAGCAGTCGCTGAAAACCCCCGGCAAACGGAACGTGCCCGAGAGAAGACGGGAAGAATGAGAATTAAGGCCCTCGATGGGGAGTATTTTGTCTGACTGCATGTCACGATGCGCTCATAAAGCAGCTCCGCTGAGTGCCGAACGCTCGGATCCAGATGTGGATTATTATTAGACACTGCTGTTCCTCATTTTTGATGGAGAGGAGATGAGGTTGTTGTGAACGGTGGACACGCAGCGCACAAGGCAAGAATGAATGAACAAAGGTCACGCCGAGAAGGAGACGTCTGCACTACATAAACTCCCCCTACATCAAAGTCATTGTGTTTACTTTTGCACTTCTCAAAACACATACTCTGCCCGCATCGGGGATGGCTTGCATCACAGGAAGTATGTTTTTTTTTTGTCTCTCAGTGCAGAGTAAATAAAAAGTGAAGAGATGGCGGCGGGGCAGAGTTGCGTCGCCCCGGCTGGTAATGCAACACCGCGGACTAGCCCTTTTCTCTCCGTGTGGAATGCGGCGCCCGTGGAGAGAGGCTGCGTAGGAGGACGGGATTCGAAACAGACACGGTCCGAGAAACGGAAGAGATGTATTTAAAACATTCTATACGGGACGTGGAAACGACTGCGCTGATGTTTATTAGACGTAGGGTAAATAACTGAGTCAGACATGAAGTTTACGTCCTCATCCACATGGAAACAGAGCTTTCCCCTTAGGCTTTCTGTTACCCTTTAACACCTAAGCCTCAAATTGTCTGGCCTTTTTTTGTGTGCTTATTGTTCCCATAAGAGGGCCAGAAAATATCCAGTGAATACGTGCTTTTTGCCCATTTTTCCAGAACATTTAATAGCTGGCAGTCATTTACAATTTACTGCATGTCAAAAGAGCGCATTGACGGAAAACTGAATTTGATTTTACTGCTCTTATTTAGATAAAAAAAAAAACACTGTAGGTGTACATGGATGACATTTTGCAAGTAGTGTTTGTTTCCCAATGTACAAAGACAGGCAATGAAAATGGAAACTATCACCTTTGATCACCCTGAAAAGACCACCTTCAGGACATGTTTGTATAGAATGTGCTGCTCTCTGCTCTGTTAGCTTTGAAGTGCAAGTTCTCAGCGTTCAGAAACCGTTGAAATCTTCCCGATTTCCCGGTAATGTGAAGAGCGTATCGCCCAAAACGACTCCAAATGCATGCAGTACATATGCCAGGCCTGTGTGTGGGGCTGTAGCGCTGCCACAGAAATACACCGCACTCAGAAAAGAAGACATGAAGCAGAAAGCATGATGTGTGCCGTGTACAAACTTGTGACAGTGAATGCAAGCGCAATAGTGGTGGAACCACTATTATTATTATTATAACCAATTATAAGTAGAATTTGGAATTTTAAGTAGATTTTGGAACTATAAGTAGATTTTGGAATTATGAGTATATTTTGGAATTATAAGTAGATTTTGGAATTATAAAGATATTTTGAAACTATAAGGATATTTTGGAATTATGAGTATATTACGGAATTATAAGTATAATTTGGAATTTTAAGTAGATTTTGGAACTATAAGTAGATTTTGGAATAATAACTAGATTTTGGAACTACAAGTAGATTTTGGAATTATAACTAGATTTTGGAACCATAAGTAGATTTTGGAATTATATATAATGTTACTGTTATCGGCAGCGGCGTTACATGACACATTTCACACATTTCTGGCTGTTAGCGTGTCTGTTTGTAGCGATTCTCACTGTTTCTTTATTTTACAAGCAGCTATCACTCAACATTTTTAAATTTCACCTTTTGGATCAAGATGCAACCTGGAGCCTTAAACTCTTTCACATGCCACAAAGTTTTTAAATAGTCTTAGAGTTTTTACTGTTATCGTTAAAAGAGCAAAACAACAAAATTAGTTATATATTAGTTATTATTAGCATTGCGTCTCCCCGATAACTTAAAACATGAATAACAGTGTATTTAATATGCAAGTAATTAAATATTTGTGAGGGACACAGAGTTCACGTTAGACGTGTGTGTTTGTTTTAGGACGTCTGTAAATAATGTCACAGGTGGAAACTGAAATTGAGGGAATTATACTTTCCACATCAGCGTGTGGGCAGAGGTCCACTGAGATCCACGTAACTTCCCTCACCCACCATTTCCCCCTTATCAGTATTATTGTTATGATTTTTATATCTGTACAGAAAAAATTAAATGACATAAACCCTTGTTTAGATCCTTTATTGTTGTGGTTTTTTGCTGAAAAATTGCAGCTAGAATTAAATATGACATGAACCCTTGTTTAAGTACAAAATCATGGGGATTTAAAGCACATGTGGAAGTGTTACGCGGTACGTAGGACTCTGGGCTCTGGTGTTTGAAAGAAACCGGTTGCTTTTCTCGTATGCTTATAACTTCATCACTGAGATCCATGGCGTTGTTGTTGTTGTTTTCTTCCGGCACACATTACGCGGTACGTAAAACTGAGCCCTCGCGGCGTGTGGAAACTAGTACTCATTGTCAGATTGTTCTGAACGACCTAGTTCATTATTAAAATGTCTGTTTCACCCGTTTTTTTTGTTTCGGCCACATTTGTTTGGTTTAGTCACATTTCAAGCAGATATGAGAGAAACAGCACAGTGCACAATGGGAACGTTATAGTAACCTTTTTTTATATAGTGCTTGTGTGGTGAGAAATCCCAGCTATTAAAATGAAATATGACATGAACCCTTGTTAAAGTACACAATCACAGGGATTTAAAGCACATGTGGAAGTGTGAAGCAGCTGTCCGTGAACCTTTTACCTGGCAATAACTTCATCACTGATCCATGGCGTTGTTGTTGTTTCCTTCCGGCACACATTACGTGGTACGTAAAACTGAGCCCTCATGATTTGTGGAAACCAGTACTCATTGGTCAGATTGTTCAGAACGACATAGTTAATTGTTAAAATGGCTGTTTCGCCCATTTCTCTTCTTCTTCCTCTTCCTTTGACTTGTTTTGTTTCTGTCACATTTGTTTGGTTTCGTCACATTTCAAGCAGATATGAGAGAAACACCACAGTGCACAATGGGAATGTGTTAGTATAGTGCTTTTCTGGTGACAAACCACAGTTATTAAAATAAAATACGACATGAGCCCTTGTTTAAGTACAGGACTCCGGGGATTTAAAGCACCTGTGAGGCAACTCTCCGCGTACACGGAACACATTGCGTGGTATGTAGAAACTGGTTGCCAATCTTGTCGTCTTCTTTTTACCCGGTTCCGCGGTACGTAAGACTGAGCTTTAAACCTTTTCAGATCTTTTACTCATAAAACTTGACAGAAGCAGTTTAGGGCCTTTCTTTTCCTTGAAGCAAGTGACTTTGACGTCGTCTTTTTGTCAATTTTTATTATGTTTCCCAATCCCAACGTCCTCTGTCGCCGTGGGAATGAGCCGTGTATCTCAGATCCAGTGTCTGATGCGCAAATGTAAATGAATAATAAAGAAAGATTTCTAATGAAATAATCACGCTATCAAATCCTATTTTATCAAAGTCTGTAGAATTGGCATAAATCTGGCCATCGTGAAAAATAAATCCAGTTTCATCGGCGGCTCAAATGTTTGCACGTGTTTCAAATATGGCGAGCCTTGAGACGACGGCCGTAATTTATTTCGTGAAAATGCGTGAGATTGATTTACATAAAATTCGCTACACTTCAGCCCAGCAGGTGGCTGCAGCCGAGCTGGACCCAAGCATGTGTGATTTATTTATTAAGATACAGTAAATCTCATCATGAGTTGTTTTCCTTTGTGTTTGACTGAAAAAATATGCGTCACATTAAGTGTATTAGTTTATGTTAAAACTGTGTAATATATACGGATTTAAATTCTGTATGCCGTTGACTTGGACAGGAGCCTTTTACCGTATGTGACTTTTACTTGCATGTCGTGTTTTATTTATAGTCGTGTTTATTGAGTTACTCTGGAGTTTTTTGTGGAATCAGCCCCCTTTTCTTTTCTTTTCTTTTCTTTTCTTTCTGTTGTTCTCCCTGACCTGAAGTCCTCGCACAAGTCAAGACGAAACCTAAAGCAGAACATGATGTTGTGGATTTGTGTTTCTGAGGAGTGGCGCTGAGGTGGTTGAGGCCGGGGCGTAGAATACATCGGAGACTTGGAGAAACACATGCTGGCCACCTCGACTGAAACTGTAGAAATGAAAAGAAGGGGCGAGAGCTCTCCTGCGTTGCAGTATATGAAACATGGGCTCTTTCTTGGCAGCAGTATTATTGTTGATCCTACAGTGCTTTTTTTTTTTAAAAAAAAAAAGCCTTTCAACTCTTATTTGTTCCATACTGACTTGTAAAAAAATGGGAGCTGTTGTGAAAGATTGTAAAGTTAATTTAAAGTGGGATTCAGCTTGTTGACAAAAAACACATAGAGTGGATTTCATCACTCTGTGTCTCAAAGGAAAATGATTTAAACGTATTTATTTATGTTTAAAAATCAAAAGTTAAAAATGATTTCTACGGTTTTGCCGCCGAGTCCTTTTTAAACACAGAACTCTACTGTGTTTTGAAGAGTACTGGATTTCCTTCAGCACATAATCCATGCAACCAGTTTTAAATCTGCCAATTTACACAGCATTCATAGAATAGAATAGATTTATGCGTATATATGTGTATATAATTAATGAGAATTTGAAAACTTTACACAAATGCACTCATAGAAAACATTTCACATTCTAGTCTCTGAGGGCATTTTTTGGCTCGCGGGTGAAAAATGTTTATCTTGAGTCATGATGGAAAGAATAAAAAATAGCCTTTAGTCGTTCACATGTGTCAGATGTTTGTAAAACAGCCAAATAAGAACAGTTCCTCAGTATCTGTGCAACCGAACCTGATAACTTATAACAGATTATGTGAAGACAACTCCCTTAATTTGGTTTTGAATTCACTTTATATAACCCTACTCAGATCTCTTGGATCCACATATCGGGATCAATCATGTCTCAAAACAGTATATCTTTGTGTATTTTTGGAGAAGTACAACACTGGTACAGATGATATTCTCCAGAGGAAGTCAGGACGGTGGATCTCCTTTAAAGCCCAGTGTTGAGCGATCTGCGGCGGCCTCCTTTGGTCACAGCTGGCGCGTCTTCATCAGCCTCCAGCGCGGGTAACGGAACGCTCTGCAAAGCACTTTACGTGGTGTAATTAGTGCAGAGCTGTGAGGCACTTTTTTTATAACTCAGTGATTGAACAATAGGACCCACGAGGCGGCTCCGCCTGGCTCGGATCCTGAAGAGCAAAAACTGCTGTGATGATATTTCCACACAGATGATGTTCAGAAGTGAGGTCACTTTTTCAACATTAATTAGGCAGATATTAATACATTTCCTCGGTCTTTCCTCCATCCAATGAGACGGATCTGATGCAATGTGAGACGTCTCGACACTCACGGACACATCTGTGCTTGTTTATCTTGGTAGTTTTGTAATTATGTGTAATTTTGTGCATGACTGCACTAAAACAACACCATCAGCACCACGGAGATCACTCCAGTGTCCGGCTGGTGATGTTATTTTCAGAGCACAGCCGTGAGAATGATAATAAAATCTAAATGTGAAATGAGAGCTTTTCACGCCGGTAAATCATCTGAACAACTCGTGTTTGAGTGTAGTCGTCAGCATCTTTCGATTCAAGGTCACTAATAAGAGTTCAATTCATGAAAAGTGTCTTTTTTTTAGTGATCAGAGCACCATCGAGTGCCTAAGCACTTTTAATACAAAGAATGTCTCCTATCTGCACACAGGAAGTGATTTGTGTTGCTGTCAAAGCTGAGCTGAGGGTTCATACGCTCCATGTTCACGTCGTCCGCCAATATTTGCATTGGTCCTCTAGGACCCTAAGTGGACGTTGGTGAGCTCCTCTCCAGTTTGAGTCCACACATACTGCTTTCAGACAGACATGGTTCTGGTTCTGTAGCCTCAGAACCTTGGTGCTTTCTGACGAACCAGCCCACGTTCAAGAGGAACCAAAGTGGGAGGACGTTACTCTGCGTTACTCAGGCGGAAGTAAACGCGGCACCGGCCACTTTTTCTCCAGACTTCCTCTACTTCCCGCGACATGCCCACTGATGATGTCACGTTTCTCTTTTGGTTTCCAGCTGAGAGCCAACTTTTCAGTTGTTTTTTTTTTGGTTCAAAATGAAGGGTTCGGGGACCGGAACTGGCACGGACACATTCTTGAGGAGGTCAACTGGTAACGTAGACCGCATTTTAAATTAGACATAGTTTTCCTAGTTGTGAATCAGGACGGAAATAGAAAGCGAGCCACCAGGGGGCGCCTCCACTGGTTGCAAAAAGCAACAGTCAGTAATCGTTTTGCTGATGAGTTAATGGTTTAAATCAGCTTTTCTTCAATAGAATATGATGTCAGTTTTGTAAATAGTGTTCCTGTAGAGAGAAATTAGCGGGCACGTACGAGACAGGAGTTACGTACTATAGCTTTTGTAAGGTTAATATTGATTCCAGGTCTTAAAAAGCTGATATACTGTTATTTTTATCAGCTGCTATGTCTTCCGTGAAGCTGTAATCTAGAATCAGGTCGGTCCGGTGAGTGACATGGCAAAATGGTTCTTGATTTTTTTGATTGAGAGAGAGATTATTTTCTTAGCAATAGTTAAGACGAGAAGAGGGTGAGTCACGTTTTTTTTGTGTGTGTTTCTGCAACAGTTGACGTTGACCATGTGCATTTGGAAATCAGCACGGTTTATTTAGTCTACTGAAGCCTGCAGAAGAGACTTGCCAATCAGAGCAGCAGCCCCTTTTCTGCTGAACTTTCCCTCATTTGCTCTCAGCGCAGTGATGGTTTACAGAATCACAGTTTTGAGTTTCGCTCGTTCTGCTTTGATCTGTAACGGCTAGCCGTTTATTTTTTTTTCCTTCAACATTGCACAGAATTCGCTCGCAGACTTCTTCTTCTTCACTGTGTCTGATGAAAGTGCTCCAGAAAGGACGCAGAGCAGGAAGCTGCCTTTTCCTCCTTTTTTCTTTTTTTCTCAGTAGCAGTGTTGACAACAGTCAAATGTGACCTCTCCAAGACGAGGTACATGCTCCTCGAGGGAGGGAGAGGGGAATTAAGAAGTGTGCTGAAAGGAAACATGTCAGACGGATGTCAGGTTTCTTTTCTCCTCTGGTTATTTCCCACACTGGACTTTCAGAAAGACAAATTCACATGAACGTTTTTGAGCGGACGTTTGTCGAGACACTGATTCAAGCTGATAAACGCGTTGTGAGACCTCTTTGTTTTCCAGGACTTATGAATACATCTTATAAGTGATCCACGAGCTATAAGTGGAATTCTCGGTGTAAGCGGCCGCCTAATTGTGCTGTCTGTTCAGACCCACTGTTGTCAAGCCTCCAAAAGCAGCAAATGATATTTGTAATCGACTCCGAGCCGGAGCTGTATCCCGCGACGCAGCTGTTGGTCTTTCAAGATTACAGGCGGTGTTTCATTGTTGACCCTGTCTAAAAATAAAAGCAGAGACGCCCCTCTGATGTTCAACAGAGCGAAATGTATTCAGTCAACAAACGTGTGCCGTGACATTCTTTCATATGTTATTATGGCATGTACATTAGTGAGAGTCTCGCTTCAGGTTCACCCTCCTGGAGAGGGTGGTTTATTTTATTAGGTACTAATTCCCACGTCCCGCGTCTCAGGCTTCGATTGACTCAGCGTCATGTTCATGGCATATTCCTGCGTGTATCCTTTCTCTCTCGTGTGTCATGACTGTTTTTAGCCATTCAGACACATTCTGCTGTATTTCTAGCTCCCTTTTTTCACTGGTGCTCTTGGTAAGACACCGGCCAAGTTTGAAGCCTGTTAAGCTTACCTTCTTGTTCTAATAACTTCCAGCGGCTGTACACTGACAAAAGTGTTTCTGTTCCGCGTCAACCCGCTGTCAACCCTAGAGCATCTGGTGGAGTACAACCCTAGAGCGTCTGGTGGAGTACAACACTAGAGCGTCTGGTGGAGTACAACCCTAGAGCGTCTGGTGGAGTACATGTCCCTGCGTCCAGCCATGTACCTCCACCCGATGGTGAAGTGGGATACTACAGGACCCTGACGCGCAAGTATACCAGGGTCCGCGATATGCGACGTGCAATGTGCATGTGTTCACGGATGTTTACCACGGGCCTTAGCCTCCTGCAGACTTTCAGTTGACTCTAATGTGAAGCCAATGGCAGTGCGTTTAGATGCTCAGAGTATTGGTACAATTTGAGTTTGACGTCAGGGTAAGGGAACATGATAGGACTTAGGTTGAGGTTACAGCATATATCCAGGTTAAGCTTTGTGGTTATTCACTGTTGCCTCACACTCAGCATTTCCAGACACGGAAGAATACGCTGTGAGGTGAAGGCCAGGGGCGTGACAAATCGGCGGTATATGGCGCTCTTGGATTGAGAACGGGCTGCCACATTTCCAAGTTCTTCTCGTCTTCATTCGTCTTCATCTCAGTCCAACGTAGCTCAGAGTTCTCCACCCAGCCGCCCCCTCGTCTCCCCCGTCAAGAGAACCCGCTGGACAGTTATGCGATTAACAGATGGAGAGACAGACAGATGTTCTTCGACTTAATAGAGAGATGGCGCTTTTTAAAATGATTGGGTTTGTTGGGCATTCTAAATTGACCCGTGCCACGGGATGGGGGACACAGCTGGTCCGAAGCCTGAATAAATAGGAGAGTTTCAAATAAGCACTTCAATTTCACTTAAATATTGCACGCTGGACCTTTAACTCATGCCCATTCTACTTCATCATCATTTTAGAATTTACAGGCCCCAAAGTGGAGATGTTTAAAGACATAATTCTTCGACCATTGACTTCCTCCTTGGTTATGAGTCTCTCTAACCCCATCATTCTTTCTCCAGGCTTGGAGGAGGAGGAGGACGAGGTAGTCAGGTCCAAGAAGGTCGTCCACATCCAGAACGTGTCCAGTCAGAACCCTGAGACTGAACTGATGCTGGATGGGGATGATGACTCTGTCAGCCTGCTGCAGGAGAAGGAGATGGACAACGTTGGTGGTAAGTCCATGCACCAGAACCTCCAGTAAACCCAAACATCTCCTCTACTGGAGCCTCAGCCACTCCTGTCTTTTATTTGTCGTCCTCCTATTAGCTGGAAAAGTCAATGTTTACATGGAGAATGTCAATACTATGCAGCCCCCCCCCACACACACACACACCATAAAAATAATCAGTACTATATAATATAATGAAAAGTTTCACGTGATAGTGAGATTATCTTGTTGTGTTTTGTTTTTAGCATCACAATAGGCCACAAACAGGTTGTCCCGCTGTTGCTTACATGTGTTAAAAACTAGATGGTACACTACATTATTTCACAGCTTAAAAAAATATGAATAAATGTATATATATATATACATATATATACATATTGTATTAATATGAGAATGAAATACATTAAATACACCGGACACATTAGACCGCAAAGGGATGGATCAAGTTTAATACTAAACACAATTTCACTATACGTCATCACATGCCACTCTATAATGAGATCATTTATGTTATGCAGGGTTTCCCTATGTGTCCTGGAAAACAAACGATTGACCAATTTTCCAGTCGTGGAAACCATATGGAAAAATTTGATATAGTATACCAGATATTTTTATCACAGTATACGAGATATTGTTATCACGTGATATGTTATATTGTTATCGCGATATATGTGGTATTTTTATCACGGTATACGTAATGTTGTTATCACAGTACACATGATATTTTGATCATGTTATATGTGAAATTGTTATCACGGTATACGTAATATTTTTATCATGTTATATGTGATATTGTTATCACGGTATACGTAATATTTTTATCATGTTATATGTGATATTTTATCATGGTATACGTAATATTTTATCATGGTATATGGAATATTGTTATCACAGTATACGTTAATATAACGTGATACTTTTCCTTTATTATTTTTTTATTAATTTACTAATATACTGCCATACAACGCAGAACATTTGTGACATTTGTTATTGTTAATATTCCAAATCTACATATCTGATTTGTGTCACTGTTTTATTCTGCGTCCTGGAAAGTTTGCTTTAGTTTGACAGTTTTATTTTCTCTAATAACAAAAAAGTTTTTTTGGTTTTTTTTTGGCTTCCTCAGCACAATTCCTTCCCGGTGTGTTTATTTCCAGAGGCAAGTCTCCTAAAAGTTAAACTCACACCAGACAAAAAAAAAAAGATAATCAGTCCATGTCACAATTCATATTTAAAGATTTCCCAAGGAACCCTTGGTTTATCACACTTACGTATGTACCGCTATTTGCTGTAAAAAAAACCTTTTTTCAGTGGCCTAATTTTTCCCTCGCGGCTCCGACAGAAGAACAATGACATGATCCAACATCTATTTTTACACCACGGCATTATTGTGTAATGGAAAATGTGCAAACAGCTGTGGCGCGCGTGTTCGTCATTACATCTGAATGAGGCCATTGTTGCCTGTCACTAGAACTCGTAGAGACGCATATTGCCACGGTACTGATAAAAATTTATTTTATTGTGTTAAAATCTGATGTATAATCTATCCACTAAAGATATCAAATTATGGTGAAAAGAGCAAATTATATGCATAATGTAGTGACTAATTTATGGCCATATTTGTATCATCTAATTGGTAAATGAATCATTACCAAAAGATGTTTTGCTTAAATTTATTCATGTTGTTTAAAAAAATATAGACATATATGTTAACTAAACGGGTGTGCAAATCTTTTGGGACCCCAAATAAATCACCTGCGACCCATTTCTGGGTCCTGACCCAGTGTTTGGAAATTGCTGATCAACTCCATGGGAAAATTATTATGACCCAAATCACGATAGAGGTCATGACAAAGGCAAAATTAACACAATATAGTGAGTCATTTACGATAGTTTGAAGAGATGTTTGGTTCATTAATTAAAAGGTAATTTTGCGCATGTTATTTTAAAGACTATACACACAAATCTTAAATAAAAGGTTGGGAAAATTGTGTTTGGGGACCTCAGAAAAATCTCCCGCGATACAGGGTTTGGTAAATTGCTGATCCGCTCCACAGTGAATATAAAACAGTAACAGTTAACACCCAATAGAAATGAATCAGATGTGTTATATATATTTCAAAAGCTAACCCACAGGAGTCCTGTCAATAAAATTAACATACGACGTGAATTTTCTCACTTTGAACGTGAGAACTTTTGTGAGCGTTAATTATTCTGCTGTCGAGCTAAACCCCACTTTCTCTGCAGTAAATACATGTGAAGTTATACGAAAATATAATGCGTTCAGTGTTTCTGTTTTTTTTTCCCATCCAACTTTCCCAAATCTGTTTTATAACTTGCACGTAATTCAGTTAATAGTGCAACATTTTGCCAAGGCAACGGCTGCCAAAACCTCCAACAAATGAACCAGTGTCACACTCTGTGTGTGTGTGTGTGTGTGTGTGTGTGTAAAAGCAGCCAACCTTTAGTTGCTTGAAAAAAACAAAGTTATCCAGAGTTCAGTGGTATTTTGTGGGGAAATCATGCAGGTTTCCAGAAGGAGAAGAATCAGAAATACCTTTATTTTTTTTCATGAAGTGGCTTCTCACATTCTCAAACATACACATACTGTGTGTTAATGGAAAAACAAACACCAATAGAACTCATACAAATGCAACAGGATATGAAATTATGAGTGTTAGAAGACGTACGGTGAATGTGGACCATTATTATCAACTGTTGTTGTTGTTGTTATTAATAAAGGTCACAATATGTACCGTCTTAAAACACCTAAATATATTTTTAGTTGTAATTTTTTGGTGATAAAATATTGTCCAATGCAGAGTATCATTTCCAGCGTGCTGTACGGAAATAGGAAAACTTGTCATTTTAGCTGTAAAATGGCAGACGTAATCCAATCAAATAATCCCAGGGTATTTACTTTGCGGTCTATAATTCAGGATACTTATAGCTCGTGTCTGTGAATGTTTTCCCACTGTCTTAATAAAATCTGCAGGATCAGATCTGCCACTGAATTACATGTAAACACTGCGAGTGTGTGTGTGTGTAATAATAGATGCATACCAGGTGCATATTGTATGAAAAAGGTGGCCTGATTCCTAGACAGCTAAATAATCATGTCTGTTTCGTATAGCAGCGCACACGTGCGCGTGTGTGTGTGTGTGTTACCATGTTATCACGTCCTAGTAAATGAGGCTCATGCTGAACAAGGACACTGCTGAGCACAGAAATCCCCCTCTATAAGATCCCTCAGATGAATCTCATGAGGATGATGTCGAACCGACACCCCTCCCCCAACCCTCCTCCTTCACGTCCTCCTTTGCGTGCGGGGGCCCAGCGGGCAGGAAGGCCGCCTCACACTGTCTGTCAGACAGACCCCCGCGCGGCACTGTTGGTCAAAGGAGCAGCGGGGGCGACGTCACGACTAGAATCTGTTCTCCTGAGAGAACTGATGATGACGACGAGACGGAAACAAAGTGAAACGTCTTTGTGAAGAAAAATGTGTGCGTTAAACACACAATGCATTTACATGAGATAGATAGACAGATAGATAGATAGATAGATAGATAGATAGATAGCTGTAGTTAAGCATAGATAGATGATCACCCACAAGCAGAGATCCATAGATAGATAGATAGATAGATATCAATTTATATACCAGATAGCTAGCATCAATAGATTCTAGCTAGCTAGCATAGACAGATAACTAGCAGCATAAATAGATGATAGCCTACTAGCTTAGATAGATATCAATCTACCTATACTAGTTAGCTAGCATAGATTGGTGATAGCCTACTAGCTTAGATAGATATCAATCTACCTATACTAGTTAGCTAGCATAGATAGGTGATAGCCTACTAGCTAAGATAGATAGATAGATAGTTAGGTCTCACTGCACCCTCTGTTGGCCCAAGCCTTCTAGACTGTATAGTTTGAATGTGAAGGAGTTTTTAAGGTTTTTAAACTTTCCTCCCCGAAGTTTGAATGAATATTCTATCACATGAACAGCCTTAATGAGAGAATTGGGGCTAAGATCTGTCCTCGTCCTGCCAGCCTTTAGGTCAGCGCCTGTTCCTGCTGCTCATGCTGCTCATGCTGCTCATGCTGCTCATGCTGCTCATGCTGCTCATGCTGCTCATGCTGCTCATGCTACTGCTGCTGCCAAAGGAGGCGGCGCCTGCACTCCAGGGCCTGAGCATTTGTGGTTACTGAACCTATGATTAAGTTTTGTTCCCTCAGAAACATTAGAAATGCTCTCCACGCTACGTTAGCATTAAGTAAGCCTTTCTGTGTGAATGTATTATGACTAGAATGTTTGAAATGAGTCACACAGTGTGAGTCTGACAGTTCTGCTGCTCTTTACCCCAGTTCTAGTCTGCAGGGTAGTTTAACCACCGCCACCGTTTCATTCTACATTAACCGTTTGTTTTTGTTGTCTCCACTCACAAACTGAACACCTGTGTTGTGTTTACGTTGTGATGGTTGGCGATCACAGTTCAGTGGTTATACATATGTAAAAACACACATGTTCACTTCTATGTGAAATGGTTTGTGAATTCACATTTTTTTAAAAATGATTTAATGTCATTTATCTGCCTGCTTTAGGAACCTTTCTGTGTCTTCCAAATCCGAGCTAACTAGATTATTTCAGACTGCGATAATACGATAATCTTCACTTTTTGTAATCATCTATCTATCTATCTGTGTGTGTGTGTGTATAAGTATAACCCATATTTTACTTTTATGTCTCATAATGTTAAAAAACCAACAAGCAAACAACTGAAGCACGTGGCTTGAACAAACATGCAGCAGGTGGATTGTGGGTAATAATAATAATGCGCCCATGTCCTCCCAGACATCATAACATAACAAATATTTGAAAAAAAACAAACATCTACAACTGCAGGGTCCACACACACGCACACACGCACCACTCATCCTGTGTACGTTACATTTTTTAATTTCATTATTCTCATGTAAACATTTTAATGCCATATAGCCTCATTATGGGACGATCCTTAAGGGGATTATAGCATCTTAATCCTCTAGCATGAGCAGTGTGTGTGTGTGTGTGTGTGCTGTGGCTTTAATGCTTCAGGCTACAGTGGAGCCTGCAAACACAAAGCATCACTTCAGGGACGTGTGAGAGGTGAATGGACTCGTAATTTAAGGGCTGCCTCCGGGACATAAAGGCTTTTTTTTATTATAATTAATAAATAAATGTCGTAAAAAGAGGCCGCAATGTTAATGGGTTTATGTAAATACTTTGACCGTACACTTACTGTAAGTGTTTTACTGTGACTTCACAGCTACGCCGTATATACGACTGCGATTTCCTGCATTTAACTGTATAAACAAACAACACAACATTAAATTGTTCACCATCACGGTTAACGTCTCGATAATGTTTGACGATGCAGTGGAATTATTCCCAGCTTAGTCATAACAATAATAACGATAATACCAGTGTCGTCATAAATGAGATGATGTTACTGTAATTGCATAAGTAACAGCTTTGTAAAACATCTTCTGTCAAAATTCATTATTATTACCATATTTTCAAGTTAAAAGTGTCCCAAACATTTTTACACAGACGTACTACTATACGTTTTTGTTTTTTTTTTGTTTTTTTTTGTGCTGAAAAACTGTGACCTCGTTAAATCCATGGTTCTTAAACTGTGGTGCGTGTACCCCCCAGTGGTGCACAAGCTTCCTTTGGTGGTAATTGGTGGAATTTTCTGCGTATAAAATCAAACAAATATGCATAATAATAATAATAATAATAATGATAATTAGAGTCTATAGCTTATCTAAATCAGAAGAAGAAGAAGAAGAAAAGTTGGTATTATGGTCTGTATTTACATCAAGCTTTACACTACAGTTTTCACCCATTCACACACTGCAACGCAGGGGTTAAGTGTCTTTGCTCAAGGAAGGAAAACATGTAGATGAGCAGAGCCGGCAATTGAACCCCACGACCTTCCAGACGAAAGACAACTCGCCCTACCACTGAGCCGCCATGCACGGCTCCCTCCTTTACACCCTTTACTTTTACGTCTAAAACTTTTGAGCACATTTTATATCAGAAACAGTCAATATAATTTATACTTTAATCTGAGAAGATTATGATTTACTTTTTTTTTTACAGTGTAACATTAACTGTTGGAGAAAAGCGGTGACCGCATCAGATACAGGATCAGTGTTAATGCACTGAGAGGCTGCTGCTCTCTCTCTCACACACACACACACACACACACACAGCGATGAAGGGTCGCTGTGGGAGTTTGGGAGGGAGAGAAAAAAAAAATCCACTTGTGTTCCTGTAACACGATCGGCCGTAATTGGCTGAGGAACGCAGATGAAGATTGATGAGACATTAAAGTGGCTCTTTGGAGTTTAAGGGATCAATAAATATCCCCCCCCCCCGATCTCTTTCCCTTTCTCTCTCTCCTTGCCACAGAGAGATGGAATCGTTTGCAGACAAATCACACTGACTGTCACACACACACACACACACGGAGGATGAGGAAGAGGAGACTGAAAATGAAGATGTGTGATCCGTCAGCTGACCCGGGTCACAAACAAACCTCAACCCTTAACGATTACTATTAATATTATTACTATTTAAAATCATTTTTAATTAAAAAATAATTTACACGTCACTTAAATCAACATTTTTAGCAGATTAGGCGTCATAATCTGCAATGGACGCGCGAGAAAATGTTTTTTATTGACGCTCAAGCGTGCAGTCAGTGGGTGTTTGCTTTAAAGAACATACATATTTATTATATTTTTAAAGAATTTTTTTTGGGGGGGGGGGATTAAATTGAGTATTCTGGAATAATACAAAAAAAATCAATCCCCCCAATTTTAATCGATTCAATTATAGCGCCTTTAATCCGCACTTCAACATGTTTTTAAAAAGACAAAAAGGAAAACTGTGGTTGTTGCGTGACGTCACAGCCTCTTTTTTGACGTTGTTTTTGTTTGTTTGTTTGTACCTCCTCCTCTGCAGGCCCGGTGGTTCTGAGCAGCCCGGCTCAGCTCGTGGCCCCGGTCCTGGTGGCGCGCGGGACCCTGTCCATCACAAGCTCTGAGATCTACTTCGAGGTGGACGAGGATGACCCCGCCTTCAAGAGGGTCGACCCCAAGGTAAATGCACACGCGCTGCGAGGTGTACACGTGTGTGCACGTGCACGTCATTCTGACCATTCTGACGAGTGAGTGACGGGTGGGAACAAAACACGCGCTGTTGTTAAATTGCGTGATGTGGATTTTTAAAAGGTGACTCGCATCATATTTGTTTTTTTTTAATTTACATATTTACGCTTTTTTTTTGAAAATTCTCGTGCAAAAAAGTTCGATACGACACAGGCCTAAAATGTCAAATAAATCACACGCAATAAAACCATAATGGGACACAAACATAAAAAACAGCTCGCTTTATTAGCTCTTTAAATTAGACCAAAGACAAATAATAATAATAATAATAATTAAAAAACAGATCACAGATTTTATAATCCAGTGTATTTCAAGTGCATTTTTTTGTTTCAATTAAACTGTAATATATATATTTTATTACTATATAATTTTCTTTTCATGTTGACTGAAACAAAAAATTAAAACAACCAAGAAAAAGAAAAAAACTCTGCCCGACCGAATATTTTAAATAATTCAAGTAAAAATCAATGGAATGTTTATTTTTTTGTTGTTTTGTTTTGTTTTCTTTCATTGTAGCAAAAAATGTCGCCCATATCACAGAAATGTAAACTTTAAATGTGTAGAAACAGATTATTACTATTATTATTATTTTTATTATCATCACTGGTGTATTCATTGTTAATAATAATAACAATAATAATAATATAAATAATAATTTCTAGCAGATAATTAAAAAACAAGGATTCAGAAGTAGATTAAAAAAACAAAACAGGTGGGGACCTATTTACGTGTCACACACAACAACATTCACGATTTTTTCAGACTTGAATCATCATCACATGTATGTAGGAATGTATTTACAGTATAAAATGTACATGTGTGTGTGTGTGTGTGTGTTTGAGCCTCCAAATCTTTTTTTTTTGTCATATTAGACACAGCTGCGGTTAAATAAAGTGGCCAATCTTTTCAAATTTAGAAATATTCATGATAATAATTCAAATATTTTTTTTCCTTTTAAAAAAAAAAGCCAAAAAGGACAGAATTTGTCAGTTTTTACAGTTTTTTTTGCAAAATTGGTTGGCAACATTTTTCATATTCTTTTCTTCAGGTATATTATTAGTGTTGTTTATTTATTTGATTTTCTGTTGTTTTTTTTTACCTCAGAGTTTCTCCAAGCTTTTGGGGTTGGTCAGTATTTCTCTCGCCAGACGCCAAGTCTGTTTCGCGGCGTTCTCGAGCGCAGAGTGTGGTTTCCCCTGAAACAGGTCTAAATTGGGCAGGAAATAATGCGGGCACCTCCTGCACTGCAAACACGAAATAAGCTGCAATAGAATCCCGTTCAGGCGGTCGCCGAGGCAGTTCTCGTCCCAGTCCGACTCCCGCGGGTGCTTCTCACACTCGTAGGACACCAGAGTCTTCATGTGGTAGTTGTTGAGCGGCTGTCCCGGCAGCTCCAGGTGCCGGTCGCGCAGCGCCTTTAGCACCGACAGGCACTTCTTCCTGCAGCCGCTCAGCAGCAGCCGGTTCTCGGCCTCGGCGAACTGCAGCACCCAGGCGTCGCTCTCCGCCGAGCTCTGCTTGCCGTTTAGGGAGTAGCACTCTTTGGATAAAAGGTTGAAACCCTCCGCCTTCACCTCCGCTACCCGGTTCGGTCCCGGCCACGGGATGTGCGGCAGCGGCCAGTGCGCCGCGCTGCGCGGCCAAATTCCGGTGCACTTGAACGCCGGCGTGATCTGCACCACGTATCGGTCCCGGATGCGCAGCTTCACCTCGCTGGTGTCCGCGACCATTTTCACCACGTCCCTGTAGCTGCATTTGTCCACCGCCTGCGCCACCAGCGTCTGGAACCGGGAGCGGATCTTGCGCGCGGAGAGGTAACCGGAGGCGGTGATGAACTCCACCCACAGGGACATGCTTCTCTTGCGGCCGTCGCTGAGCTTGAGCACGGCGCAGCCCGGCAGCGAGCCGTCGTCCACGAAGTTGAAAACTCCCATCTGGTTCAGGTAGAGCACGACCTCGAACTCGGTGGGCGAGATGACCTCCAGGCCCTCGAAGCGGTTGTCCATCTCGCTGAGGGAGCTGATGAAGCGCGGCTCCTGCACCTCCACCTCCTTCAGGACGTCCGACACCACCTTGCATACCTCGCGGATGGTCTTGGAGATGGCCGCTTTGCGCGACTGGCATTTCTCGTTGTAGTATTTGTTGAGGTGGTACACGAGCTTGGCCTGCGCGGCTATCATGTTCGGGCAGAGATCCGGGTTGTACACCGGAGTCTCGCAGTACGCCGAGGGATCCAACGCGGCTGTTTGTACGGGAGCCAATTTTAGAGAAGAAAGAAAGCGATTTTAAAATGAAAAATAAAGAAAAATGAAATAAATAAAGGGTGTAAACTACTCAGGATTGTGCGCAAAGCACATGCGTACAAAACATATCACCACATTCGCGTCCTGTAAATAATCCTCTAACTGTATATTTTAGAAGTCCATGTGGAGCTGAGGAGCAGCCTGTGTGTGTGTGTGCGTGTGTGTGAGTGACTCCTGTGCCAGGTTGGAGCTCCGCGTAATTGCGCAGAGCGGAGTGGAGTGGAGAAGAGTGTGTGTGCGCGCGCCCTCCTGACGCAGACGCCCCAGTGTTGCTGTGTTTTACAACAGCCTCTCTCTCTCACACACACTCTCACTCTCTCTCTCTCTCTCTCTCTCTCTCTCTCTCAATCTGTCTCCCTCTCTCTCTCTCTCACTCACACACACACACACACACTCTTTATTATCAGGGAGGAGTTGAAGCCAAATATGTCCAATCAGTGTCTGGTGCGTCACCGCTCTTCCTCAGTTTATGGAAAACAAATTCGTCCTCGGGTGTTTTATATACAAGTGGAAAAAAAGAAAGAATAAAGTACAGGTTGAAGTCGAGCACAGAGGAGCGGAAGTTCACACCTACGCATTTTTGGGGAGAAATACAGCATTTTTTAACAGCTTTACGTTGATTTTTTTTATTTTCCCCCCCTCTTTATGGATTTTTTTTTTAAATCCGCGCGCTGGTTTTTCTTTCGTTTTTATTGTGAACTTTTAATGAAAAAGTAGGTGGTATTTGGATAATAAAAATTTTCCTTTTTTAAGACTGTTTAAATGTTTGCTTTTCGTGTCTTTCGTGACAGAAAACAGCTCATTTGTATTAATCAAGAGGGCTTTGTTTTGTTGTTTTTATCTGTATTTTAAACACTGACTTTTGCTAATTTAAAGAGTTTTTACCCCCAATTATTTATTTGCACAATTCCACATATTTGCATGTCATTTTTAAAAACTCGGCTTATATTTAACGGTGTGATTATGTTTGACACATGAACTGTCACACTTTTCCTTCCTTGTTTTTTAATTGCTTGCAATTATTATTAATATTATTATTATTACTGTTTAAATAATAATAATGATAATATGACATTTCTCACAAAAAAAAAGAAAAGCACTAACCTGTTAATTCTGCGTTGGTTTTTTTCTGGACAAAGAACAAACACACAATGACTAGTTTATATTTGAAAATGTCACCCTTATTTTTCCAAATCAAAGAGAATAATATACATTTGATTTCTACTGTAAGTGCTCATGATAACACATTTATTCTAATTCACCAAAACAAAAAAAATAGCAGTGGCACTTTTGAAAACAGTAGGCATGAAATGAAGCATTTATTATTACTGTTTTATTGCCGTTTGCGTGTTGCGTTCAGGTGCAGCTCTGTCGATTCACCCTGTCATCTCTGCCTCAGTCTTGTCGAGTCTTTGAAGATGATTTAAAAAAAAAAGACAGAAAAAGAAAAGATAATTACGCTGCACGGATCAGATTTAAACAACGACTGCATCCAGGCAGACACACACACACACACACACACACACACACACAAATGCGTCCCTGTGTCCATGGACGTGGACACGGGGACAGACGGGCACTGCCTCGGTGATGAGTCCACACTGTTACCGGGCAGAAATCACCAGCTAAGGAAGCGAGAAAGTGAGCGTCGTAGCAGAACTGAGGCCGACACGGAGGCTCGCATACTGGAGTAAGAATAAAAATAAGATATGGAGTCGCACTTGTACTTTTATTTTGAAGGATCGAGCATGAACGCCTCCTCCGCCTCCTCCTCTTCTCAGGCTCTTTTGAAAGCGTTTTCTCTCCCACCTTCGGAAGCTCAGCAGGTAACTGCCCCGTTATTGAAAACAGACTCGTCTCACTTCTCCCCAAACCCCCACCCCCCCGAGTTTGTGCTCTTCCTTCTTTTTGCCTGACAGCAGCAGGTTGAGTGGGTGAATGAAAGGGTGGATGGGGGTTGTTGTTGTGTTGAGCTGAGATTATAGCCTCATAATCCAGACTACAGGGATGAGCCACTGCCATTTTAAACATCAAACATATATATTTGCGTGTGTGGCTGATACTGGATAACATTACCGGATCGTAAAGACAAGATCCGCTAACCCTAACTTTGATTTAAAGGCGTCACTGAGCAAATTTACGTGCTAATTTTACGATAACGATATTACGAAAATTTAATGAATGTATCATGTGTTTTCATTACCCTACAATAAGCTCTTCATATCAAACAGGAGAGGGTCTTCTTTTAATGGAATCCGCCATTTTGTGTCAACATGTTTGTACAGTAGCCCTGAATGGACAAACCCGTTGACCACCATAGATTTTCATAAACACAAAAAATGTGGTCAGTTGGCTGCAATCGGCAACTTCCACCAATAGATGCCACTAAATCCTACACAGCAGTCTTTAAATATTTATACTTGGACCACGTTATACGGTATCATGTAAATGCTCCATTTATGTATTTTCATATCTATTTTTATGCCACCGTAGTTTTTGGTATACACACATGCAGTATTATGTGTGAATTTTTAGTGAATGTATTATCACCCGTTGTGTTTTCATTTTCCTACAATAAGAAATTCACATCAAACACTTCTTTCATGAAGTCCGCCATTTTGTGTCACCATGTTAGTACAGTATCCCTGAATAGGCAAACTCAAAACTGGTTCTCAGAAAAGTTTTTCCATGTTTTTATGCTACCTTAGTTCCTCATAAACACTCGGACTGTGAGCATGAGGCACACAATGGGCGTTCAGTTGGTTGCAGTATGCAACTCCACCACTAGGTGCCACTAAATCCTACACAGCGGTCCCTAAATATTCAATGGCACATGTCAAATTCAATATAACCCATTACGAATATACTTAACCTTGCATGGATTTATATGTAGATATCGCCCATTTAGAGGGAAATAGATTGGCTCATATGAGTGGACAACCAGTGTGACTAAATGCAGTCTGTGACGTCTGTGAATGTTCAAAAAATCCCACAAATGTTGAGGTTTTAAAATGGTTTGTTTGTTTCGCAACGAGGAAAAACTGAATACATATTTATTCTTGTGCCATTTAAGTTATAGTTGCTTCGTTTGCTTTCACGTTATGCTCTGCTGGAGACGCTCCAGTGTGATTCAAGCAAAAAAAAAATGAATGTGTAAATCAACACAATGACTTCTACTGCCCATAATTTTTGCACGAGCATGTGACTCTGTTTTGAAGGCCTCTTTGTTTCCACACACATGCCTCGACACTTATTCATTTTTCCCTCCCTTTCTTCTATGGCAAGACTGATCGTCCAGTTAACACACAGTGGCGCGGGGGTCAGTGGTGCCGAAAATTTGCCCTTTGATGACGTTGCTCACGCTTTGCGTGACAAGACTAGAGGGGGAATTCAAATCAGTCTTAAAAGAGCGAGAGAGGGAGAAGAAGCGTCCATCGTTCTTAAAGGTCCACTGTGTGATATTTGGAGGGGGACGTCAACAAAGAAAATCCCAACCCAACATAGTATTTATATTTAAACTGGGTCATTCATGTTTTATCACTTAAAAATGAAGAAAATGAAGGCGATCTTTCATGATATTGTGTCAACATTGTACCCATGCCGTACAGTGCTTTTCATCTTCTTTTACTTCCTTTAGGCCACTGTAGTTTATAAGGATAACATGATTAAAAAAAGGTGTTCATTTGTTGCAATAGGCAACTACTACTACTGGATGCCACTATTAGCCCTGAATGGACAAACCAACCAGACCTGTAGGCCACGTAGTGTTTCATACACACAAAAAACCTGGTCAGTTGTGCTGCAATAGGCAACGTCCACCACTAGATGCCACTAAATCCTACACAGTGGGACAATATTACGTTAGATACTTCATTTATGTGTTTTCTTATTTTTATGCTAACCAAAGGCCACCATAGTTTCTGGTATATACACATATTATGTATGAGCATGACGGCGTTTAGTCATTTGCAATATGCAACTTCACCACTAGATGCCACTAAATCCTACACACTGGCCCTTTCAACTGGAATTGTTGATTTAGCATTATAACTATTGGCGTTGGCTACCAAAGAAAGAGTAATAAAGAGCAGATCATCGATTATTGAAAGTTCTCGGCATTCCCAAGTGAATATATTCAGGAAATGGATATGTTCCTTTTGTTTAATTTAATTTAATTTAATTTAATTTAATTCTACTGTACAGTAGTACTCTTTTAGACCCCCTTACCTTAACTTGAACCATCACAACTAAATGCCTAACCCCTTAATCTAAACCTAATTTTAACCTTAACCCCTAAAACCTTATTAAAGTCGCTAATGTCTCCAACTTTCAATTTTCCGTGTTCCTAGTGACCATTAATGAGGCGGTCGGCGACTTCACGTCAGCGCAGCGTTTAGCCGCGTGTGGGATGGATCAAGGCCTTAATAAACCAGCGATCTTTTATTTTTAATAATCCTGTTATCCAAGAACAAATAAGGCCCCCCCATTCAATTTCTCGGGTCATACGAAAAATAATCTCAAGCCACTTCCCATTCAAAGGCAGTTTACCAGCGAGTTCCCACACTAATGTGCAGATTAGTCAAAGTGGACTTAATAGGATGACATATTTCTCCATAAATCAGATTAAAAGCAGTGACGCAGCAGAGATGTGACATCAATACCAGCTTTCAAACTGAGTGAAGCCATATTCCATAATCTCGTGGGATAGCCACTCACTTATTTGTCACAAAATGACATTGTCATTGGGTTTTTTTTTTCTATTTTAAAAGCGAAACATCATTATTCCAAGCAATATGGTGTCTCTGTAGGAGGCCAGTCAATTCTTTCTGCGGCACAGAACCTCAACTGACGACCCCCTTTGGATTCCCCATTCATTTGTGTTTTATCCTGTGCTGTGTATTCGCAGACCTCATATAGCCCGAGGCTCTCATGATGAGCTCAACAGGCTCATCAATATCCTATTTGCACACAAAAGCACCAAAAACCTATCAACGTGATTGAATTTTTCTTTGAGGAAAACACATGGAGAAAGTGTAAATTATGAAAGTTAATTGATTGTCTCGGCTTCATTTGGCCCTCCAACCCCCCCCCACAATATGGCACGCTTGTCAGCCTCCGTGATAAATTACATGCATGTATTTGCATGAATTTAGTGCAAATACTTTTGTTTGCCAAAATAATGGTCCAGAAGATTTGGTTTCTATAAAGGAAAACAACAGACTTGTACTCAGTGGTCAGTGCAGATTTTGTTTTTTCTGCCTGAGTTTATTTTTTTGTTTAGCACTTTAAATTGTAAAAAGGTCCAAGAAGCAGAAATTATTGGCGGAAATTCAATATACTGTCTATAAGTATGTTTGTTTAAGTGCATTATTCCGTTTCCTTTTATGCGTGTTTATGGTAAAGGTATTGTGATAGACCTTAATAAAAGTGGAATAGCCACCAGGGGGCGACACAAGTGGTGGCAAAAATTACTTTTTTATCGGAAAATGTGCTTCTGCGTCTCATATAATACAACGTCAGTCTCAATTGCAAGGTTCAGCTTTTCTTCGATAGAAAATAATTTTCCGTGTCATGTCTTGTTTGCAAGAGGCTAGAGGCTTCTAGAAGCAGGGGTTTAGATTTTTTACGGGGCGACCAATTGACCAGTTGCCGCTTTACATCTTGAGCCACGAAATTTTCTACAGAAGCCTGAAAAGAGAAACCAGCATTGGCGAGTCAGCAATAAAAAAAATGTATTTCCTGTTATTTGTACGTTTTTAAAAAGTGGTGTTTTCAAGCAGAAACAATAATTGTACCTCATTAACTGAGCACCCTAACTTCTAGATCAGCGGTCTCAAACTCAAATGACCTGGGGGTCACTGAGTGTCCAGTCTGGTCAGTAGTGGGAAAAAAAGTCAAATTTTTGGGAAGAAAGCCAGGGTTGGGGAACTTGATATTGCGATATTCCAACGTGATACTGCAATGACGCCATTTGTGACAATAATTCACAGAATTTCAGAAAAAATTATTCATTTTGAGAAGAAACAACATAAAATTCACAATAAAAAAATATATACATGGATCTGTAAGTAAAAAAAAAACATTAAAAAACATACAGAAATAACACACAACTGGAGCTCCATTGTAATTGGTTTGTTGAGACTATAAATTGTTGAGAGTTATGAAGAACAGACTCTCAATAAATGGTTCAAAACTGTCAACAGGACTTTGGCCTGATTGTGATTCTCGGAGGCTTCAAAACAGGGAAGACCAGCGCAGTTTCCTGACACGTGAGGAAGCAAAAGAGGAGTCCCCAAATGTGTTGCAATGCTGCTGTCTCACCATTAGATGTCACTAATTCTTACACACTGAACCTTTGAGGTTTAGGGTTCTCACTGTAGGTCTATCACACTTCCTGGCCCCCATCTCACGCTTGTGGGTTGTTACCCTAGTTACTTGGCCGCCTCCCCTCGCCGGTGCTATTGCAGCGTACCGGGCTGTTCAACATCCAAACAAAGACGGCCATACCTTAGTTTTCAAGATTTTCCAACCAATGAACACCTCCATAAAAACTTGCGTGAGGTTGACGAAGGCCCTTCTTTTAACGTGTATGTGTTTGTGTGCAGCTTGCACTTTGACGAAGAAAGCCTACAAGTTCTCGATAAGTGGGTGGAAGAGGCTAAAAAACGGTAGTACTCCAAGCCGATTTTTGTGGAATAGCTGGGGAAGACACTGAGGTACTTGTCACCCAGGTTAATGCGCGTCTTGGAGTAGGCGAAGAGGCTAATGCTAGCGGCTCCGCTGTGGAGGAAGAGGATGACCGGTGATAACTCACCTCTGTAATTGAAGCTAAAATTCTCGTATGGGGAACTTGTATACTTCCAGGGAACCAACGGTGACGTGATAAAGGCCTATTGTAGTCATAAACATGGTTTGCCTTCTTTCATAAATCGTATATAAACCAGTCTTGTGGTGAACCCCCCCTCCCCCCCGCAACTGTTCAGAAGCAGCAGCAGCGTGATTAATCTTAATGTCTGCGAGACGTCTGCCATCTAAAGGTGGGCGCTGTAATCATCTGCCCACTGACCCCATGACGCTCATCTGCAAAGCCCCTCTGCAGTCCTCGTTTCTTCTGAGTAATTTCAAATCTCAGAACAACTGCGCACTTAAAAACAAAGAAAAATAAGAGTAGGTGCCGCGTTGTGGTTTAGGAAAAGCTCGTAATCAAATGCTGCTGGTGAGGCCTGCGAAGAAATTAGGCGTTGTTGCCTAAATAAGGGATGAAGGGTTCATAATTGCCAGTCCTCGAGATCTGAGGTGCCGGGTGCCAACTGTCAGAGCAGGGCTAATGATGACAAATGTCTCTCTATGCAGATTGCAGCAGCAGCAGCAGCACGGGTGTGCAGAGTGGAGAAAAAGCTTGTGTGCACACATTTAATGACCTACATGCAAACAAACCTCTGCGACTGATGAGCCGACTTTAAAAATAAGCTGGAGCTCGAGATGCCACGAGGCGCCGAGTTCCCCCCGAGTGACGGCGCGCGACCGCGGCGACCCGCCACGATCCGTCGCTTCAGCTTGCACCACAGATCAAAAGAAGAGGGTACAGTTATGCTTTCGCACTCTCCCCGAGACGATTCGGCGATAAATAGAATGTGACGTTCCAGAATCCAATCCAACTTTATTTCTAAAGCACTTTGAAGATGATGCAGTCGGCCTAAAACTGAGTTAAAAGCCAAACGTGTTTTAAAAGAGGACTTAAAAACAGGAAGTGAGTCGGCCTGTCTGAACTCATTCCAGGGCAACTCATTCCACAGTTTTCGGAGCAGTGACTGAAAATTCCACGATCGCCTCTAAACTTCCTCTTAGTCTTAAGCGCACGGACCCAACGCACACGGTGTGCATGGCGTGGAATGCGTCATCATCTAGCATCAGCAGTGCTGTCGCTACATATAGCAGACTCCTCTGTTAAATGTTGTTATTTTAGACATTTCCTTTGCTAAATGTTGGAGATTAATGCACGTTTTCAAGATTGTTCGCTTTGACTCATGACTCTTCAGTGATGACACAATCAGTGGGATAGGAACTATAAGTAGATTTTGAAATTATAAGTAGATTTTGAAATTATATGTAGATTTTGGAACTTTAAGTAGATTTTGGAGAAAAAAATATTTTTATTATGTCACTATTTTGCAGTTTTTCTTCTCTTGTTATTGATTTAGTTGTATGTTGCCGTGCCTTTAAATCTGTGAAGCGCTTTGGTCGACCTTGGTTGTTTTTCAAACGTGCTCTGGAAATAAAGTTGCCTTGACTCAAACCTGCTTCACACTACACTTTCACCCGTTCACACCCATTCACTCATAGCATTTTCTATTCCACTCATCTTTCATACCCGTCCACACGCTGCCGGCACAGCTGCCAAGAGCAACATGGGGGTTAAGTGTCAAGGACATGTTGCCATGTAGACTAGCAGAGCTCGGGAATCAAACCCACATCCTTCACCGTCGCCCCCCAAAGTAGGGTCGAGCTGAGCCGTGGTGATACTGAACCTGAATTAAACAAAGTAAACCAGTTAAATAGCTTTGTTTTTTAAGTGTAAACGCTCCAAAATAAAACTAAATAACTTAAGGTCAACACTGTTTGGATTGCTTTATTTTAAATATATATGTTATGTTAAAATGTATAATAATAATAATAATAATAATAATAAGCACGGATCAGCGTTGTGTGTGTGTAGTTTTTCCTCATTAGCTCTTTTTGGATTTTTTTCTTTTTGCTCAACATGGGGATAAAAATGGTGAAATATGAGATGGCTTGTTAATCCGCAGGTCATGCAGCCTGTTCCTGGTTAACGTTGACGTTAACATGTCTTTAAAAGTCTTTTTTTTTAGTTCTTTTGTTTTAAAAGTGTCCTTGATTTTAACCACCTTTGCTCCGGGGTTGGGGTTGGGGTTGGTGTTTGGGGGGCGGGGGGGTTCGAGGGCCATAAATCTGATTTCACTTACTGTGACACAAGGCTCACGCTAATAAAAGAGCAAACCCGCAGTGTTGCAGGGCCAGATTTCCCCAATTTGTTGCATGAATGGCTTTTGAAAGGGGGCTCCCTCTTTGTACAAAGGGAGCCCCGTCTTTGTTTGGTTTCGCCCCATCTGTGTCATCTGGTGGTCTGTGCGGGAGGGCGGTGTCTCGGGCCGCTCCCCAGCGGCGCTGCCAGTTGTTTTATGGACTCGGCGGATGGTGCCGGGAGTTCATAAGTCGCCCCGGCCATTGTTTGCCGAGCCCAGCTGACACGTGTGAATTGACTCCAGCATATTGACAGATCATTTCCATTAATGAATCGGAGGAGTTGGCCTTGTTTCGCTCCGTGATTTATGTCCCGGCATGAGTCGTCCTCTGAGCGTGGGGTTAACTGACTCGGCAAGAAACTCTGAGAATCACAAAATAGACGGACTTTGTCTCTGATGTGTGAAGAACTAGCGTTTCACAAAGTTGGAATGAGAGGGGCGTCGAATCTTTAGAGTCTGTGACGTCAGAAATCCAACCCGGGAACAAAACAAGTTGAACTTAAAACAAAATAAGAAGAACAAAACTAATTTTAAAGTCTTTCAATTTTGTACGTAAATGGTTTTTTGTCCCTGGATTTTATTTACTGCCTAAAATTCCGAGGTGAATGCTGATCTGAGACATCCCCATTGTTCTAAAAACCAGTTTAAACCTGGGATTAAATGGGATTTTGACCAGTCGGAATGGGAGATAAGTGGCCTTGTACATGCGTGATGTTCAAATGGAATCACAAAATGTATTTTCTCTTGGCCAGACTGATGTCATAGGGGCATAAAACAAACAAACAAAAAACTTACTAATAATATAATAATAGTTTTATTGTGATGTTACTAATTCCCAGTAGTATACAAATACACAAGTCAAAAAAGTATATATACACTGCTAAATATGCAAGTAAATACAGCTTTTATTCAGGAAAATACTGCCAAATCCCAATAATATGCTGGCATATAAGTGTGATGTATCCATTAATAAAGGGAAACTACTGCTTTATATATGTAAGTAAATGCAGAATTTATTCAGAAAAATGCTGAAAGTGAAAGTATTGCTAAATAAGTATGTTAGTATTTCTTTTTACAGGAAAGTACTGCTACGTGCTAATTTGCTGTGAAAACAATGCAACGAGTAGCCAGTCAAATACGTTATATAGTGTAGAATCAGCCGGTAGTTTTATTTTCTCGTGACTCGTCTGCAGTAGAAATGATTGGCGACAAATTGGCGATGTTCAGTCCATCATTAATAAACTAAACTAGATAATTAAGTTCCATTTTATTACAGTTTAAAATTATCCAAACAACAGGGAAGAAAGAAACTCCCACAGTAGGTAAAGGTCAAAGGTTCAGTGTGACTTCTGACTCCTCTGAGAAAAAAATCAAATATCCGATTCTTATTCTGACTCTAATTTCCTAATTCTGACAAAAGGTCAAATATCCAACTCTTTTCTGACTCTAATCTCCGAATTCTGGAAAAAAAAAAAATCAAATATCTGATTTTTTTCTAGCTCTAATCTGAATTCTGGGGGGAAAAAAAATCTAACTTCCAACTTTTCTGTTTTATCAATAAACTGGCTGTTCAGGGCTGCCTTTGTCTGTCACCAGCTCGGTCTTGGTCCTCCGTGGCCACCGTCCAAAACTCATGTTTCGGCTCTGGCTCTGTCCCGGCTCGACCCGTCACCCCACCACCAGCACTCACCGCTGGTGCTGCTGCTGCTGCTTCTGCCGCCACATGGAAGGCACATTTTTTGCTCGCCACCAATTCATCCCGCTGTCACCCTCCCGTCAAAAGTGAGGGGAGGTGAAAAGGAGAGGAGGAGGAGGGAGGAGGGGAGACAAAGATGGCAGCAGAGACATTTTGTCTACTTTCATTAGTTCTGGTGGCGCTGAGCTGTGCTGAATATTAGCCCGTTACTGGCAAAGCCACACATCGCGCGGTGCACAGACGGAGAGCATGTCACAATCAAATCCACTCCACCTCATTTCCATCCCCACTCACTGAGAAAGTGGGACATATGGGGCCGGATGCCAATTGCTTATTTTATACGGTAATTAACGTCCCCCCTTCAAACTGCGTTACATGGTAGGTGTGTCTCTAGCGTGACCAAATTTTATCTCCCAAACATTTACATATATATATTTATATTCACAGTAAGGTAGAAAAAAAAAACATTTTAAGATCCAACTCAGAGGCGACAAAGGCTGAGAAAGAAATCGAGTGTATTAACTTTCATTCGTGTGTAAAAGTTTCCCTGTGACAGTCTCACATAGAACCAGTTAAAAGAAATAAAATAAAAAAGAAAGGGCTGTCATTTCCTCCTGGATCTTCTCTCTGGTGTCTGTCAACTTAAATTGGGACGCAGCCTACACCCATGGATCTGTGTGTGTGGACAGTTGGATTCTTATCATGATTTCACAGTTTCACTGTCCTTCATTTTTTACATTACATTACATGTCATTTAGCAGACGCTTTTATCCAAAGCGACATACAATGGAATTGAGTACAATCAGCCAGGGGTGGAGTCGAACTTGCAACCATTGCGACCATGATGTCTTTCGCAAACAGGGTACCGGCCTTAACCACTGAGCCACTCCACCCCTTTTCTTCTTTGCATCAGTTTCCTTTGTTTACCTGTCCCCCATTTAGGGCCCGAGCATGAACACTAGGGGCCAAAACAAACGGCTCCTGGCACATAATGGTGGAGAAAAGCTACGTTAAGAGATGCTCCATCCGCGTTTAAAAACTTGTGAGGAACCTGAGGCTAGAATTGGGTTATGGAGATCTTTTGTACGCAAGTGCTTCTGCTCAATGTCTTCAAAAGCTACCGTGCATCCCTGAGGTTTAGTGTCGACACACCATAGTTCTACTCTTGTGTGGGATGGCCTACTCTGGACACCCGAAGGATCAGTCATTGGTGTCCTTTCATATACTCAATACTCAGACTACTGCCTACCTACATTTGTACCTTAATTTCACTGAGAAAGACTTGGAAACTAACTGCTAACAGCATTTCCTGCTGCCTATCTTGGCCAGGACTCTCTTGGAAAAAGAAGTTCTTAAGGCCATGGTATACCTCCGCGCAGAGGTGTGCGTCGCATATCGTGGACGCGACCCTGGTATACTCCCATGTCAGGGTCCTGTAGTATCCCACTTCACCATCGGGTGGAGGTACAAGTCTGGGAATAGGATGCATTCGTACCGAAGAAGAAGAAGAGAGCGACGCTACATCTCCCTCGGACACGGTTCACAGCTGAGAGAAGCGTCGGGCAGGGGAGTCGGGGTGTCAGCCGGTTTGAGGGCAACCAGGTCGAGGCTCGGGTGACTATCCTTGGCGACTACTTCTTCTGTCGCCTATACTCCACGTATCGGTGGGCGGAAGTCCAATTTGCTCATGTGCGCGGTTCCAAAATCTGGGCTGCACGCGAAGGGTATACCAGGGCCTTTAATCTCAATGGGACTTTCCTGGTTAAATAATAAAATAATATAAAAAGGTTGTGAATAAATAGAGAAATCCTACATGTTTAACTTTTCACGTTAATGTTTGATTTTCCTCAGTTAGACAGATACTGCGACGTCATTGGTATCGTGGACCATGTATCGCGCATCGTCTCGTACGTCTTTTCCAAACTTTCTCTTGATTTGTTTCCATATTTTACCTCAATCACATCCACACAGTGATCCCCCGATTGGCGTCGTCCCAGCACGGGTGTGTGTGTGTTTGTGTGTCTAGATGTATCTGAACATTGTTTGGTCCTGCTGTTCTTTCATCTGTCGGACTCATTACGGTCGCCGTCTCACCGGGCTCCATTAGAGAAGCTCAGGAGACAGTTCTCCCCATGAAAGAGTCATGATGGACGAAGAAGAGGAAGCAGCAGAAGCAGCGGCGGCGGCAGCAGAAGAAGAAGAGGACGAGGTGCTGATGCCTCTCCTGCCTCCAGCCCTTCACCTGCTCAGGAACAGCCCCGAGGCAAAAAACAAGGGAGCGAGGCCCGGCCAATGAAAGATTGAAGAGCTGAAGACAGCTTTTCTCTCTGTTGCTTGAATTGATTTGGGCGGCGGGGGTGGTGGGGTGGCGGTGTAAAAGTGAACTAATTGGACGAGAGAGTTTTCAGAAACAAACAAGCCAAAAATGTGGATGAAAGCACTCCAGAAAAATACAACAACCCCCCCCCCAAGAAAAAACCGGATGAAGTTCTGCCGTTCTACCCTGTTAAATTTGAAACGATTATATTAGAGTGTCAGATCTGTGGTCCCTGGCAGGGCTCGGGGAGGCGAGAGCGTGTCGGCTGTTGACACCATCTAACGAAGGAGGGATTAGGAGTTTACAGAGGCAATAATATGACGGGTCAAAAAGAGGAGGCACTCCTCCACAGCACTTGGCTCTGTAATGAATGATTGACTGGAAAAGGAGAAGCTGCCACTCGGCGGCTGAGTGCTCATCTTGACGCCTGCCTCACCGCTCCACGGCTCCCCTTGATCACGTCTCACTGCTCCTTTCTCATCTGAGGCTCCAGTCTGCAGGGAAAAGCAGCTTTTCCCTCTTATTTTCTATTCCCTCCCCTCTCCCTAATTTACACATTTAAGACATTTTTGTTTGCTTATTTGCAATTCCTTTTTTTTTGTCAGTCGTACTCCCACTCCCCAACACACACACACACACACTCACACACAGTGAGCCTCTCTCTCTCACACACACACACACTCCTTCACTCACAACCTTCCCTTTCTCTTCTGTTTGCCTCGAGGCAATGAGCTAATTCCAGGCTCCATAATTACGCTGTGTTGTACACCTGTCTGCTATTAATTCTCCCTTGTCTCTCATTCCGTGTCTTAATGAGATATTATTGTAATTATTGCCATTATGCTATTTTCTGTAATGAACTTGATTGATGTTGTTGTTATTATGGCACTATTTATATACCCCCCGTAATTAGTGTAAATGTGTTTCGGAGCTCCGTAGACCCCGCTCAGTCATCGGCTGACCCCGGAGTTCCCGCTCTGTGCTGGGGGTTTGGAGCAGAGAGCTGAGCAGCCTGGTCGCCAGTGAATAGGCCTCTGCTTGTCGCCATTTTAAGACCATTACAGCGGTGAAAGGCCACACAATGGCCAGCGCCGGGGCTTTGTTTCAGGCTGTCACTTTGTGCCCCTGCGAAAATCAGCTAGCCTTAAAAGAAAAAGGTGAAAATGGTTTTACCCCGTACCAAAAAAAGTAAAAAAAAAACCCAGTCTGGATGTGTTTTCAGTTTCAATATCTTGATTTTGAATGTTATTGTTGAAGAGGCAAACTACTGGAAGGAATGCACCAAAGAAAGTCTCAGCTGAAAGAATGTTTCGTAGCAGCTCTCAATCCAATTAGGAGTTCAATAAGGGGTCGTACAACGGGGCCGTCATGCTGCAGGTCCGTTTCTTTAGGGGTGCGTTTAGGCGGCGGGACGAGGGTAATGTCGGGATAGCGTCGGGCCTGAAGGCAGAGCTCTTTAATGCGGAGTGACAGGGTCGAGAGCCCTGGTGAGTCATTGAAACTGTTTAGGCAGCACAGATGATCTTCTCTGTTCCCCCGGACACTGTGGTTTCTTAGGTGGAAGCAATTAACCTGATTTCTCCTGCATTATTTTACCCCACAACTGCTGCCGTTTTTTGTTTTTGTTTGTTTTTTTACTGATCTTGTGGTTTATTTTGGTAAAAAAAAAAATCAGGCAGGATTTGTCTCCACTTTCTTACCTGGAAAGCTGTAACACATAGGACATAGTCGGACAAAAGTCGGAAGTGAGGCACCAGGGGGCGACTGGTGGCAAAACAAACTCTGTTTGAAAGGGAGTCTATGGGAAAATGTATTTAAAACATCAATAAATTGGTGTTTTCAATTGAACATGATGTCACTTATGTTCCCATTGAGAGGAAAATGGACCAAAAAGAAAGTGCAGCACTTTGAAGTGAATGCCAGCAAGCATCTTCCAGTCTTCCAAAATCGCAAATAACATAGCTTTGGGGGGGGAGGTTGTTTTGAGACTTTGAATTTATGGCTGTTACGTGTCTTGAAAATGAATGAATGAGTAAAATATGCAAAATGGGACATTAACGGGCCGTTTCACCCATTTGTTCCCCCCTCACTTGGTCAAGTGAAGAATAAACCAGATCCTTTTAATGCTGCTGCATTTAATTCACATTCTCTTAGTGTTCCCAGCTTTTGGAATTGGGACATGTATCTCAGAGTCACTGTATGATGATGTCTTGATGGGTAAAGACTGATCACCTTGATGACTCAGTTATCCACATTCACAGCTTATCGCGCATGCAACCTGTTCAAAATGGGCCCTTTCTGAGGGGAGCAGAAGTGGCTCTTTTTTTGCGATACAGTTGACGCATTTCTACCAAGCTCTCTTGCGCTTTCTTGTCCAGACAATGTCAGAGTTTGCACTGCGCACCCTTGTTTCCATTCGCAAGTCACCTGCCAAGTTTGAAGCCTGTCAAGTGAAGCGTTGGACAGTCATATAGATAAATTCACGACCTGACTTTTGCCACTTCCTTTGAATCCACCGTGTGCACAGAGTATGGATGTAGCCTGGGTCTTTAACCCACTTATGACCATCATGATAATCAGGCCGCCTGGATTTATTTTGATTTTATGGCAGAATTGTCAAAAAAATGTTCATCGAGTGAGTTCTTCTGCTCCTTTTTCCAAGATGAATTTACCTTTTGATATCTTGGAAAAAGGTCAGTTGCAGCCTCATGAGTGTCACATACCAATTTCTTAGATTTCCTGCACATAGATATCTAGCTAGCTAGCACAGGAATATGATAGCTAACTAGCCAGACAGATAGCTAGTTAGCATATTTAGAGCGATATCTACAAATGAGAGCTTGCTAGCTTCTGACAATCTTTTTCATTTTTGGCAGTGATGCTGAATTCTGCATAATTTCCTGCACAATGCTATGATGTGTGCATTCATCCTCTCTCTCTGTTAGTGTAGCCATTAGCCATGAATCTTTGCAGTAAACTTTACTTTTTGGGGACAGCACTCACTATATCTTTTTATTTCACCATTCAAAGATTGACTGAAAGAGAGTAACCACCCTAACATTTTCACTGAGCTCCATTTTCTTTGTTTTTGTTTTCTTGTTCCTCAATTTCTTAGATTTCTACTGATAACGACATCAGTCTGTTATAGTCTCTTACTTCAGAAACAGCTAAACTTTTAATTTACCACCTATCTACAGCTGGCTATTTAAAAACAAACAAAAAAACAACAACATTTGCAGCCCTTACTGGCATTCTGGTCACATGACGGTGGTGGCGGACATCCCCCTTTACAGCATTTACGTCATATTAACGGTTCGTGAGTCACATTAAAATGTCACCTTTTTCTTTTTCCGTTACCTGATACAGTAATTAACCATTATTAAACAATCAGATTCTATTCATAGTACACTTTGCTTCTATTGAGAGGCCAAAAACAAAGAAAAGATACAATGCAAGAGGACTTGGAGCTAACAAAGACTGTTTTCAGTGAGGAAACACGAAAAGTAACAACAATTAAGGTAAAAAAAACAAACAAAAAAATCCCAGAGCGATAACAAATAAAGGATAGATATACAGTAAGTAGCCGAGGACTTATCATGGATGTGGAAATATACATTTTGTTTTACATGACACGTTTTTTTATAAAATTGACAATCTTTTAAAAGAACAAACATCTTGTGGGTTGAAGTACGAGTGAAGTGAAGCACATTCAATGACTTTCAAAGGGTTGGAAGAAGAAAAGGCGAGCATAATGCCTAATAGGTGCTTTAGTAATTTCTGAGTTTTCATAGCTTAATCCGTTCTGAAAAGCTCAGGAGAAGAAAGGCTGCAAATGGCCCTCAGTATTAATTTGATGTGACTTCTATACAATAAGGGCTGTGGATCCCAGAGGCCTGTTTTCAAGCTTACCTTCTTTCATCAGCCTCAGCCCTTGGAACTTTTGCCTAAATGTTTCATGAAACCACGGCTGTAAGCCTCTTTGGTATTCTGTCTTTATAACGCCTGGTTTAAGACTATTATTACACCGTGTTTAAGGCAGAGGAGCACATACAAACAGAGAAAGCTGCCTCCCCATTGTGTGGAAATCAAATTGATTTGGTACAATTGGGAGAGCACTTGTATTAAAACACACATATCCTACGCCTCATTTCCCTCCCTTTCATTGTGGGGTTTTGCAAATGCTAATGAAGGCTGCATTCCCTCCTCTTTTAACGAATAGGTATCCATTTTATTCATTTTAAACATACGCTGGTTTTAAAAGCAGCAGATCCAATGATATGTTTTCCCCCCACTGGTCAAACAACTGGCAAGCAATCAGCTTTGACCTGATAGAGCTTCTGTCTCTCTGCTCAGAGCCTCCATCTTCTCCTTCATCATGCTCCTCTTCCTCCCTCAGTGCAGCCATCCTGGTCTCCTCTTCCTCTTCGAGAAACTGATGAAGCTTCTTGAAGTGCTCCTTCATCCTTGTCTCCGTGCGTTGGGCCTGGACTTTAATGTCTTCTTTGGTCATACTTCCCCTGACCTTCTTCCAGACTCTTTGAGGGGCTCCAGAGTTTCCTGAAGTTGCTTGCTGAGTTTCTGAGACTGGTGACCCACTCTGTCTGTTGGTGAAGCTGAAAACAGAGCAGACACAGAGTGTTCAGTCACATGGTCAGTCAGGACTCCTTCCTCCTCCTTCTGACTTCACCAAAGACCAAAACTGAACAATATCTGTTCTATTTCGTCCTCTCTGACCCTCTGGTGCTCGTCCAGCATCCATAGAACCACAGTTACATATGTGACCTTCAGATCACTGCTGTAAACAAAAACATTTCTCTGCAGTTCAGTTTTTTCACATTTGATGGAGGAACAAGGTCATTTCCTTCCACTTAAGTTTTAAAAGTCATTATCTAATATAAAATGTACTTAAGTTTTCGAAGTAAAGGTTCAATTTCTGCTTCTGCTAGTCTATGCGTGTCCTTGAGCAAGGCACTTGAGCCCATGTTGCAGCGTGTGGATGTGTATGAAAGCCAACTCACCTAAATTAACATAATTAATACTGAAATGACTGTAGGACTGAGAAACTGGAAGTGGACGTTTTTGTCCTTAATGACTTAAGAGGGCTGTAAATTAAACTGAAGTCCCACTTTATATTTTTTTTTTTTTTTTCTGTGCCAAATACCTGAAGAATAAACTGTAACACAGTAAGTGTTTCTTACCATTGGGTAAGAGAAGGATCGTCAAAGTTACAGCACACAGGAAGTGTTTGAGGTTCATTTTAACTGCGCCTTCTTCGCCTTGTTATTAGAATAAAAGTCTTTGTCTCTATAACTGTCTTTGTCGTGAACAATAGAGAGGCCAATAACGAACAATAAAGAGACATCACCTCTGCTGCTGTGCTGTGTCTTCCTTTAGCTCACAGGCCTTCAGCAGCCATTTTAAGTAATTTACTTTCAGGTATTTTGTGACAAAATGTCTGCTGTGAAAAAAAAAGCCTTCCATTTTTCCTGTATACAGATATGCACTTGGACTTTGACCAAAATGAGGAACGTTCTTCAAGCTGCATGTTTTGCACCTTCTCTGAATTTTTGGACAGCTCCTGGCTTGGCTTCCTGCCCTGCCTGCTTAGGTTGGAGTAATCATATCAGTGCCGCGCTCCTCATATGTGACTTTATATTGGAGAGTCATATGCACACAAACTAGTGCCTCAAAGAACCTGGTTAATGGTGCTTTTCCACTACCCAGGTCCAGCATGCCTTGCCTTGCCTCGCTTCGCCTCTCCTTGGCACGGCACGGCTTGTGGTATGGTTTGCCAATATTATAGTACCTCCTCAACGTGGGCGGAGTCGTCATAGCACAGCTGCATGAAACTGCTGTGACGTGGTTTTCTACTCGACACAAACACACAAACGAGTGTTCTTGTAAATAAGCTGTTTTAGGTGTAACTGAATCATTAGAATCAGTTGATTAAAAAGCATCGAAATTAGGTGGTTTGGGCACCTGGTTTGAAGACCCGGGTTCGAACTTTCCGCATGAAGTTTGCATGTTCTCCTTGTTTGTGCGTGAGTTTTCTCCGGGTTCTACGGCTTCCTCCCACAGTCCAAAAACATGCAATATGGGGATTAGGTAAATTGGTCACTTTCGTAAATGAACAAACTCCTCTGAGCGTGTTTATCGTACCAACAGTGTTTGGTTGTTTTGAGCAGGGCTAAACTTGATTTATGCAGATAAAATATGAAGCTCTGATAAAACTTTTTAGAAGTGGACATCTTTGTCCTTAATGACTTAAGAGGGCTGTAAATGTATGCCTCCTGGACAGCTCCCTCGTGAGGTCACTGGTAACTGGTAAGAGGCCCCAGGGAAGACCCAGGACTCGCTGGAGAGACTCTGTCTCGCGGTTGGCCTGGGAACGCCTCGGGATTCCCCCAGAAGAACTGGACGACGTGGCCGGGGAGAGGGAAGTCTGGGCTACTCTGCTCAAGCTGCTTCCCTTGCAACCTGACCTCGGATAATCGGTAGAAGATTGATGGATGTTCGCAGAATCGCTCAGTACTTCCTGCATGACCGGAGCACAGACTCCGTCTGACACAGCCACAGAACTGAAATGCCACTCAACGTCGTCGCGATGCAGCTCACACTGCTGTCACACCGGACTCCTTTGTTAAATATTTGATATTTTACACATGTTGATCGCCAACATTTTCCTAAATTGGCATTGGTTGCTGATGACACCTCGTCGTTCACTTGGAACCTCCTTAGAGCAGGTTACGATCACTAATGGAAAAGCGGGAAAAAAAAACATGTTCGAGTTGTGCCGTGCTGGGACTGTGTAGTGGAAAAGCACCATAAGACACTTCCTTCTGTCACAGGATTAGCATAAGTTAAAAGATTTCAACTATATAAATATAATTACATGAGGATAAAGTACAAATGATCTACTGCACTCAACCGCTATAATATCATCCACTGCAAACCTGTTCAGGCCCAAGGGGGGGGTTGAGCTTGGATCACAAAAGGCGCTAATTAGCATAAATTTACAAATGCTCTCGTTCAAAGGCGCCGATAAGAACCTGTTCCACCTTTTCACTATTGCCCCTGAATGGCATGTTATGCTTTGGCAATGACAGATAAGTCAGGGTAATTCCTCTTTATGCCTGTAAAAGAAAAAAAAAAAAGATGCTTCAGATTCCCACCGCACCCCGAAGGTGTCACCCGCGATAATCCTCAAAGAGCGTCCGGCAGAAAGGGTCGCTGCGTGTTTTCCAGATGATATACCGCGAATGCCAGAGAGAATTATACGTAGGAGGACAAATCTGTAACATATTATTAAGCAATTCCCGGTGAATAACGGGGGATAAAAGGATAATGGATGAGGGTGCAGTTATTACCTCTGCGCTTCAGCAAAGGTGGAGAGACAAGATTAATTGAGGACGAGTGAGTACGCTCATTGCTCATCAGGCCCTCTCGCATCTGAACACTTGCTCCCTCAGTCTCTCCACCTCTCCATCCTTGTCTCTTACTTCCAGACATAAATATATAAATAAATGAAAAGCATGGATTTAGAGCGATCAGCTTGGCACTCTCGGGCGCAGCCAGAAGAAGCCGGGGTTTCCAGGCCTGGAAGATTCCAGTCATCTTAAGGCTGACAAGTTCTTGCAAAAGTCCCATTAGGTGAAGCTTGCTGTAAAGGCCGTGTTATGAAATGACGGCATTTTCTTCTCTCAAGCTCCTTAGTGAAGGCTCGAGCGAGCTGCTTATCCGGAGGATGTGCTCACTCTGTATGTGGATGTGATGAGGCAGCACTTCAGCTCGTCGTGTACTTATTTTGAAATGTTAAGGAAAATACAAAATCATCTGTACATATAGATATATGTATATCTATATATATGTATGTATGTATATATATATATATATGTATATATATAAATACATAATATTTCACAAATATCCTGGAATACCATTTTAATTCTGGTGAGTCCTATTGGTTTGAATGGTAATTTGGAAATTTGTTGACTTTAACCCTCTCGGGACACGCTGGTGAATCTCATCTGTGATTGGACGGTCATTCTGCAGAAGTCCTGAGGGACTACCGTAATAACAAGTATATGGGCGCAATTAAAGCTCCAGTTCTCTGCTTTCTGTTAGTAACTTTCTGGATATCACAGAAGTACGTATGCCAAATCCTGCCGGTGACGAACACTAACGCTAAACTAGCTAAAGTTTTAGAACTTTCTGGATCTGCTGGATCTAGAATTTGAGTTGCCGGTATTTAAAACACAGGCGACAAAGTGTTGAAACCTCTGTGCTCTGGTTTTGGAGTCCTCCTGCGTCATCATAAAACCAAGGCTGTTTACTTTTAGGCTTTTTACTTTGAAATAAACAGATAATAGTGAAAGAACCTTGACTGTTAAATGAAGAAATGGCATTGAAAAGCAGCTCCACGCACCGCCTCTGCAACACTAATGTGCGTGACACACACATCACTGACATAAACATTATTGACAAACTTAGCCGGACATTTTGGGCAGCGAGCTGCCAGAATATTTAATCCATATTCATCTTCCTTTATCCCACTGGTCTTGCCAGAGTAGGCGAGCTGTATCATCTCGCCACACTCCAGCTACCACACAAATGTATAGTGACACTGATTATGCAAATCTGTATCTTGTTTTCCTCCAGTACCTGCGTTAGGAGCCTCAGCTCCTTTATTGAAGCTGAGATACGGGCCCCTCACGGAGGAACCACATGGAATGCTGATTTTGTGTATATATATATATTTATATATGCTCATATAATCTTCCACAGTTTGTATTTTTCACACTTCATAACCACTGTCACATTAAGGGGAATGGGGGTCAGATGCCTTGAAGTTCCCTGCAAACGACTGTGAGTGGCGCTGTAATGTTACACCAAAAACAGAGAAGAAGACGTTGTACGCAGATATTACAGGTATAACGTTACAGAGACGGGGACAGAATGAACCGAGACAGTTTTCTACCAACTTTCTGACATAAACCTAAACACTTTACAAGATTCAACACTTTCTTCACCCCTGTGTGTGAAATCCCTAAAGACAGGACGTGTTCTTGTGATATTTAGAGTGTTTTCACACTGACTTTAGTTAACTTTTCATTGATTGTAGTTATTAACTCTGTCAAACAATCTCCAAACACAAGACAATCAATGACAGCGGGAGAGAGAGCTGGGAATTTGACGTCATGGTTTTCCTAAAGTATCGTATTCTCCGTCTACACGGAAATGTGAAGCCAGCGTTTTGAGATTTTTCCCACTCTGGGAGGCGTTTTCAAAATATACCATTAAACCCATTTTTTGTTCAGGCGCTGGCCACATACAGCACAATTTAAAGTGGGTCGGACCAGTCAAATAATAACATATAATTAACAAGGACTCCATATTTGTTCCCTTTGTTTTACATTTAATGAAGTATCTTTTTACAACCTCAAATTTCGTAAGCTAAATAGCAGTAATTGGTTAACGTAAGCATAATACTGTGTACATTGCACTTATACGTGAACATTTCAACAAATTCATCCTGCCGGCCAGATTGGACCCTCTGGTGGGCCGGTTCTGGCCCGTGGGCCATATGTCTGACACCCCTGCTTTAACTCCAGCGTGGTGTTGCCGCCCTCTGCGGACTGACCGGGTACCCAACTCTCAATTAAATCAGAGAGATTGCGTTGTGTACGCAAGCGCACCTTTTGTCCGCTGGGATTGGCACCAGCGTTCACATTTGAAATGTGAACAGTATAAAACGTATTTAAAATAACGTTTGTTTGAGGCTTTGTCTCAATGTCCAAAAATAGGCCCACAAAATGGACACAAAAAGACGCTGATTCTCCGGCTTCCTGCGACAGCGCGAGTAAAGTTACCACAATAACCTCACGTCGCAACTTCTCAGCCTTCAGAAACCGCTGGAATTTTCCAGTAGCACAAACCGTCGCGTAATTGTTATATATAGTGTATATTTTGCTATGCGGATGACACTCTCCTCGCTCTCTGCTCCCACCGGCTTAACAATTCCTCCTCGCTTTCTCCTCCTGCTGCTCAGCCTCTTCACAGATTTAGCCCACATAGCCTGAGGTCAGCGCTTGAATACAATATACGCAGAGTGTGGTGATCCTCCAAATTGCCATGTGTGAAATTTATCCCACTGGCTCCTGGGGGGAGTGTAGTCACATCAGTCAAAATGAAACCCCTCCCTTCGTTCTCTGTGGACCATGTACTTGTGAGGCTTTTATAGCAGAAGTATAAATATAATAGCAGTCATGCTGGTTCGGAGATCTCACTTAATTATTATAACATTTGTGTTTCTTACAGAAACAGTCGAGGGCTTGTATTGTCACAGATTATAGGAGATTTTTCTTAATAACGTGTGTCATTGTGTCTCAGTTAATAAAGAGTTAAAGCTGCGCGGAAGTCACACACGATTAGCATCCATTTCCATGCGGACAGTGGCTTCGTAGGCCCTTTAAATATGATGTGTGTGTCTGCACATTATTACGCGCGCAGCTTCCGCCTAAACACCGGCGTCACCTGTGCCTCTCCTCGTCTCGTCTGTCGCAATATTTTCCCTGTGATGTTCCACAGGCAGGATGCAGCCTGCCCTTCTGTCAAATCACTGGGAGAACGGAGAGGAAGCAAATAAAGCAAAGAGAGAGAGGACAGAGACGTTAAATTGCATTACGTCTATTATGTTTGAGAGGTATACCCCCCGTTAAATCCGATTGAATTTTTGTGAAATTTGGAAAGACTTCAAAGTTCACGTGTCGTGAACAAAAATGAAAAGGAAACTTTTGCACAATTATTGCCACTCGCGTGTTTCTTTCACAAAAATATCCAACATAAAAATGAATCATAAATTTGACTCAACAACACCAAAAAAAGGAGTTGTGTAACTAAGGTTTAACATAGTTTATGTTAAAAAAAGAAAAGAAAATTAAGGTTAAATATTCAGATTGAATGCAAAATTAATAAAGTACATATAAAGTTAAAAATATGAAACATGCGCCTAGTTTTTGTGGTTATGGCCTGGTACGTTTCTAAAGGCCCTGGTATACTTCTGTGTATTGCGTGCTGACCCAACACGCACCGTGTGTATGATGTGAATTGCGTAGGCTGCGCGTGCAGCCCAGATTTTAGAGTGCAAACCTCGATATAGTCGCCCGAACCTCGACCTGGCGACCCTCGATCGGGCTGACATCCCGACTCCCCCGCTGATGAGCCGCTCGCGCAATGCAACGCAAGGCAAGTATGCGCGGAAGTATGCCACGGGCTTATGGATGGCCATCCTAAATTGTGTGAAAGCGTCCATCTTTGTAGCTCGCACAGTCTGACGTAGAACCACGAGAAATAAGCTACAATTGTCTCATGTCGTTTATCTTCCATCAGGGGACGGCCGATAAATTGTGCAGTGTTTACTGAGATGACGACTTCCTGAACATCTGGCATCAGGAGTGTAAAAGCTGCTGCTGCTGCTGCTGCTGCTGCTATGGCCCCTTCACTGAGCTCCTGCAGCTCCATAACCATCCCTCCATCTCACCACACCTCCCTCATCCCCTCTCCAGTCAGCACGTGGCCTCCTCTGGGCCATGCTGTCTCTATGACAACTGTTTGAGTTGGGCTGGGGCTGTGGGGGTGGGGGGGGTGGGGGGTTTGCAGAGGTGTCAAGCAGGGGCATCACTGTGGGAGGAGAGCACCGCAGCAGAGATGCCACGCTGCACATCCAGCATCTCCACCTAATCCAATTTTAATTGAGCTCCAGAGATTTTGGACGTGGCCCGGAGGTCGGGCGCGAGCTATTCCGGGGAGAAATTAAGGCAGTCTGGCTCGCGCTGCACTCTTCCAGCCTGTCACTATTTTAAAATGAGCATTAGCATCAGACCTTACTTACCCAGCTGAACATCTCACTCCGCTCCTCTACCCCCTGTCTGCCTTCTGCGATGTGTGATTACAACCTGGGGAGTTGATGAGGTCGCTCCCCGGTTCGCGTTGTTGGACAAAATGGTTCAGTAAGGGGTGTGATGGACGGGGAGTGTTTGAAGGGACCATTCTCACCTGTCGGAACAGTTGTCTTACTCTTCTGCATGTTGACCTGCACTCCCACTACTGCTGCATACACTAATGATCCTTTGTCTCCTCTCTCCTCACCTTGCCATTGTGGTTTTCATTGACTGTTTGTGTTGCCGACCCACCGGGGGGGTTGTGTGTTTTTCTTTTTCTTCTCTTCAACCAGTAGCTCTTGCTCTCCTGTTATAGACCAAATAGAAAGTGTGAATCTGCTTCTTCACCGTGTGTGGAAAAGAGTCCAGTGTTGTGCGGTCAACGACTCCAAAAATGCTTCGAGTTGATGACCTTTAAACGTAAACTGATGTCTGTTATAATAAAATTACTGTCAAATGACTTTGCTGATTGCGTTTATCAGCTCCCCACAACGGCCTCTGTGTTTCTCAGTTTTGTTTTTTTTATTGAACGTCCTCTCTTTTACATTTTCCTTCTACACAGTCAGCTGTTACTTCACTTTACTTGGACAGAGATCTTCTACACTGTATATCAAGTGTCTGAAGACAGTTTCCTCTCTTCTGTCTGTCCTTCCAGGTCTTGGCCTACACTGAGGGCTTACATGGGAAGTGGATGTTCAGTGAGATCCGAGCAGTCTTCTCCAGACGTTTCCTCCTCCAGAACACGGCCATAGAGGTTTTCATGGCCAACAGAAGTATGTAAAGTGCCAATTATAGCTTCTTCTTCTTCTTCTGTCTTTTTTCAAAATGCAGCTCTTTTCTCAAAGCGACGTTCACTCTCACTGTTCTCAGCGTCAGTCATGTTCAACTTCCCTGACCAGGCCACAGTCAAGAAAGTGGTCTACAGTCTTCCACGAGTGGGAGTGGGCACCAGCTATGGACTCCCACAGGCCAGGTGGGTCACGTTTAATAGTGATATTGAAATTCCTTCATGGTGATTGTGATTTTTTTTCTGCCAGCATCTGTGGCTCCTTTCTCGTTTGGTTTTAAAAATAATTATATCATATAGTCACTGCTGGGTGCTGTTAAGAGCATGCCGAGTCAACAGGTGGCGCTGTGATGTACTGTACATCCTTTAATTTGTACACATCTATCTATCTATCTATCTATCTATCTACCTTATTGAAAATAAGATAAATGTTAACAGTCATATTTATTTATCTGCTGCTTTTGAAATGAGCAGAAATTCTTACCAGCACAACTACCTAGCGCTAGGTACGCTAGCACACATTTGGCTACGTGCGTCACAACAACATCACACAATGCACCTCGTGTAAACAAAGGTTGCTGACGTCAAACAGAGACACTGGTGCTCTTAAATATCGCCTATTTACATTTAAATATTTGTATACATGAATGTGTATACATAAATGTGTATTTTCACAAAGGACAAACTTGTCCTGAGCCGTTTAAAGTCCCACTGCTCCAGTCATTGAAGTGGATGTGCAGTGACCCTGAATGAACTGACCTAATTCTCTAAACAGGAGGCTGTAGAGCAGAACTGCAGTCCGGCCACTGACCACAGAGAAAACACTGAATTCCCACAGTGTTAACTGGCTCTTTTTATGCAACACTGTCACAGAAAAAAACAACAACACACAGTTTCCTCAGTCCCCTCTTGTTAGCTTGAACCCATTTTATGTCAGCAGGGTTGAGTGAGTGCATCTGCCCCTTTTTTACATTTACATTTAAGCATTTAAGCATTTAAGCATTTAGCAGACGCTTTTATCCAAAGACATATAAGATGTCTCGTTAAAGAACCCCACTCGATAGGAACAGTGGGTAGGGGGTAGGGGTTGGGTAAGGAGATGCCCTTGGAAGACCTGGGTTTTCAAGAGCTTCTTGAAGAAAGGCAGGGACGCCGCTGTTCTGGTAGCGCTTGGTAGATCGTTCAACCAGCGTGGAAAGACACAGGAAAAGAGTCTGGATTGTCTTGTTTGGCCAGACGACAATCCTCTGATGAACGTAGTTAAGCCTTTAGGAGAGCATTTAAGTAGGTGGGAGCAGACCCATGAGGCACTTTGTAGGCTAGCATTGGTGATTTGAATTTGCTAGGCGCGGCTAAGGGTAGCCAGTGGAGGGGTAACATATGCCCTTTTAGGCTGATTGAAGACCAGGTGCACCGTTGAGTTCTGGACCATCCGTGGTGGTTTCACAGCACAGGTCAGGTGGCCTGTTAGCATTGCTTTGCAGTAGTCAAGGCGGGAGATGACCAGAGCCTCTACCAGGAGCTAGGTAGCCTGTTGAGTTGGGTGCGGTATGATTTTTCTAATATTGAATGGTGCAATTCTGGTGAGTCATATTGGCTCGAATGGTAATTTGGACATTTGTCGACTTTAATCCCCTCAATATTCCGGCCTCTTGGATTTATTTTGGTTTTGTGGCTGTAGAATTTTCAAAAAATGTTCAATGAGTGAGTTCTTCTGCCCCCTTTTTCCCAAATTAACTTTCACTTTCGATATCTGGCTGTTATTCAACCGTTGAGGAGTTAGGGTAGTGAGAACCTGACGTCACAAATCGTCGCCTGCGAAGGATATTAGCGCAAAGCCATATTTCCCTGCTTTCCGAATTTTCTAGATATCGCAAGCGGTCGAGGAGTTTTGGGCATGAGAAGTACACATGCCAAATCCTTTTGGCGAGGATGGGATGGTCACAGAAAGGGTTAAAGGGATGATTTCTTTGCGCAAATATCAGAAATAGTGTTGTACGGTATGTACCAGGGTATGTTATCGCATTGACCGGAACGCATAGAACATCAAATAAATAGATAAATCTGCCTCCTGTGAAAAGTCTGTAGCTGACTTTGCTCGAGAGCTTCAGAAAATAATGTTATTCAAGTATTAACCCAGCCTGACTTACTGTCTGTACACAGGTGAAGGTGGCTGAGTTTTTTTTTTTTTAATTGACAATAATGGTAATGTATGTATATCCACTGTCATAAATGATTTAGTCCTTTTTCCGTTGTGCTATTGCGTTTCTTTTCTGTCTTTAATAAAGTCTATAACAATTATAAGATTGAGATTTAAATGGATTTAGAGCAAATTTATTCTGAAATAGCACGATATAACAAAAAAATTCCCGGCTACCTTTTAATTTCATTTAATCTGCCGCAATCTAAACTGTGTGACTACAGCTGCTTTAGATTATACATTTATTTATAAGTGTCGGCGCCACAGAGCAGGATTTTTTTCTTAAGTTGTTAAGTTGTGCTTTGAATATAGAGTTGATGCTCATCAGTTTGAGTCATTTCAAGAGTCGAGATCCCTTAAGTGTCATTGTTTATGTTTACAAAGACATTTATTGCACTGGTTAAAAAGACACTCATCAGGTACGTGGTTAAAGAGTAATAAAAGATAACAATCAGAGAGATAAATGCCACACGCACACTCGCTCAACACAAATAAAATATAAATACCTAAATAGGTTGTTACACATTGTTTACAGTAGATAATTAAAAACTGAGGTAGGACTTCATATTTAAGAATTGAAGCCATAAATATTAATAACTACAATCAATCTTCTTTTTCCTTTATTTATCTAATTTATTGTTTTTTTCCAGGCGTATCTCGTTGGCGACACCTCGACAGCTTTTCAAATCCTCCAACATGACTCAGCGCTGGCAGAGGAGAGAGATCTCCAACTTTGAGTACCTCACGTTTCTCAACACGATTGCAGGTAAAGATTCACATTACTGTCAAATAATGATGCAAAGTACTGTACAGCCACATCCGCTGCTGTTCTCCTTCACCACGCAGCTCCATTTAAGGCTCCTTCTCAATCGAACCCTGGTTTGTTTGCGCAACAGGACTCTGATGTGCACCGACAGATAGAGTCCAATCAAATATGATCAGATCACTTTTTCGCATTTTTCTTTTTCGAAGTAACATCTTCTCCATTAGATAAATGTCATATATTATGCTAATCCATTCGGCGATGGTGGGCGGTACTTGTAACCATTTTCTTGCCCATATACATAGTTTAGATAGTTGGTAGGTAGATAGATAGATAGAATGGCTTCTCCACCCACTGTCCTCATGTCCTCCTCAACATCCATGAACCGTCTCTCAGCTCCATCTTCAATGTCCTTCTTTTTAAAAAATTACATTTTTATTTGTTTTAAAACATAATGAGATTTTTTTTATTTCTATAATAAGTATGTTAGGAAAGTAACTGACTAAATGAGGTTATGAACTTGCTTAAATTAAGTTTCTTTTAAAATGCACTTAAATTGAGATTAACATTTTTTTTTTACATTTTCTATTTTTTTCCTTTTTTTGTTTTTTTTTTACATTTATCTTCTTGAACCTAACTTAAAATGTGTTTCCTTTTGAAAGCTTAATTATAGATAGAGATAACTGTAACTTTATAGCCACGTTTCCATCATGGTACGGTTCGGGTTACAGCTCAGTATTGTATGGTCGGGTTTGGAATGGTGAAGTCCTGGGAAGAGTACCTTGACTTGGTTATTTTGGTAGTAGTCTAAAAATACAATTACAGATTCTAGTTTTTATTGTATTTTTTATAAAGTATCCCAACTCTTCTGAAAATGGGCTTTGTAATTTCATCCCACAGTGAAACTCTGTGCCTTTTTTGTTCTTGTGTGGAATGAAAATAATGAATTCACTATTTTTTTCCATAGCTGTCAGTCAGATTTATAGAGTGTGATTTGTTTTTCCTTTCCTTATCAGCGGGAAAGTTTTTTTTTTTTTTTTAACAACCAGGGAAAGTGTTACGATTGAATCTGTTATCTTTGTGAATATCTTCACTCTTAGAAGCTCAAATTTAAAGTCACGCTATCATCGTCCATAAACCTGATGTGTCAGTGGCGATGGGAACGCACCATATCTGGCCTCAGGTATGTCATAACTATTTAAGAATCAACGTTGTTCTTTTTTTTTTTTTCAGTCCTGGACGCAGTTTGATACGTTGTTCCCGCGCGTGTGATGTTGGAAGCGAAGAGCACACGCACAGCCGATTGTGCCGCATGATTAGTGTCTGGTTTTGTGTGTCTGTGGAGCCGAGAGGTTCGCGTTGTCAACTCTCTGATCTGAAGTGCAACTAAAAGCGAAGGCGAGAGCGTCTGCGGGGTGTCAGCGCCTCTGCCTCTCTCTCCCTCTCTCGCTGCATATTCATGCATATTTATATTTAACTCGCGCTTGAGTTCGATACATTATTGTCAGCTAATTAGATGTAAAGCAGGCAAGAAAAACATGCTCAAAATTCATTAAAAAAGCTCCAGTAATGACCTGGGCTGACAGGGACGTCAGCCGAGAGTGGGGCAGCAGACAAGCGGGGGAGGAAGTGCTGCGGAGAGGTGTGAATGGAAAGAGGGGGAGGTCTTCTAATTAAACACTATTCCACTGTTATTAACATCCTGCCACCTCGACTCAGGCCTCGGCAGCGGCAGGTCTAACAAACATTCTCTGTACTCCACCTCCGTACTCTGCTCCGCTGCTTCCTTTTCAACGCGTGGCATTAACCTGGATAATTGCGCTCGGCGGCTCAACGCTGTCGACACGGCAGACGCCTTCCCGTCGACGGCGCTGTCAGACGTTATCACTTCCCAGGCTCGATTTAGTCTTTCTCGTGCCAAACCTGAGCGTGATCCAGGAGAGTGAGCACAGACAAACCTGCTGCATGAGTTCAGCTTAAAAGCATTTTAAAACATGTAGTCACAACCACGCGGAAAGTGTTCAATAGCGCTGACGTAACAAGTCCGCGGTACAGTATTTATTAGAGTGCCTGATTAGCAATGCAGAGCAATGAGAACTTTCAAGTTTTTTCGAACTTTCATTGTGAGTAACCGTGGCGACAAAAATGGCAAAAAACTGCAAAAAAATTCACAATACACATGAAAAAATTCACAATACACATGAATGGGAAACGGTCGGAAAACAAATGATTTCAACCCAGCCCATTTTGGAGCCTCACAGTGTCGTCATACTTTAACGTAGAGACGCGGCTGAAACTTTAAACGAGTCACAAGAATTGGGACTTTTCTCACCCAAATCAAGGTTTCAATACGTATTATGGTATTTAAGCAATCGCAGTTTCGTACTTTTTTTGGACGTTTTTAGATTTTATAATGAGTATGTACTGCGCTGAAAGTAATCCCAAAAATCCTTCTCCTGCCCACAATTTCCATTTTTTACATAAAAACGTTGCTATGGTTGTTTTCATTTTCATATGACTTGCAGTTTTTTCTTAAAATCACCTTAAAGCGCAGAGAGTTCTGGTCAAACCTCCCATGTTAAAACGCAGAGATTTTTTAAAATGAGGACGAGGGTGTTTTTAAAACTGTAATTTCTGTCAATTCACAGCCCTTTTTCACAAATTTAAACGTGGGAGCTATTGTAAATTCGAGGTCAAATTCACTATCACTAATTAATGTGTGTGCGAAATAAAACTAAATAGGATTCTTATTGTTTTGCTCTAATCAATGTTCAATTCCTTGGAAAAAAATCTCAAAACTACCAACACTCTCTTTAACCCTCTTTATTTTTGATGCTGCATCTGCGCAATGATTAGTTCCAGCTGTGTAACTTTGGTCACTCTGTTTACTTCCTTGTTCTGTTTTTACGTATGCCGTAAAGTAGATTGTGGCACGTACCTGAAACTAGACATTAGCCGCCTGGTTTTCGGGTACTGCTCATGCTTTTGACAGAGATGACATTCGCCCTGTTGTGAGTTGATGTATCATCAAAATAATGTTGGACACATTATTTGAAGGTTGAAAGCCTAAATTGTGTGGCTTTAACAATGTTAAACAGTCATGTCTTTTCTTTTCAGAATCTATGTTGGGATTATGAACTTTTTTATTGGGCACGTCGTAAAAGCAGCTTTGAAGGCTTTATTTTTGTTTTTATGGTGACATTCAAGGACCTCAGTAATCGTTGAGGTTGACGTAGTGACGCTACAAATTATGAGGGATAGTTACTCTCGAGTGAAGATTACAATGAAAGATAACGTAAACTTACACAGAAGATTAAAAAGGTCAAAAAAAACCAAAACACTTTGCTATTAAGTGTGCTTTTTTTCCCCTGGCAAGCTCTGTATGAGACAGGAAGTGCGTCTGATTGAAGTCTCTTCGATTGGAGACTCGTTGGAATGTTGCGTGCTGTTCCCGCGGAGTAACTGAAGCCTCACATGGACCCGTGACCCGCTTTCAACCCCTTCTGTTTCCGTCCAAACCTTCATCACTCATCAGTTTTCTGTCTGATCCCTTTGTCTATAGGGAGGACATACAATGACCTGAACCAGTACCCCGTCTTTCCATGGGTCCTCACCAACTATGACTCTGAGGAGCTGGACCTGACCTTGCCGGGAAACTTCAGAGATCTCTCCAAGGTAGGAGGGGTGGGGGGGGCGGGTGTCAGCGCTGTAAATCTATATCATATTTAATGGTAGAGGAGTCATGGTGGAGGTGGAATGCAGGACACACTGAAATATAGTCGATTACTTTCGATAAGTGCATCCATTTATTCTCAGCAGTGGACGTTTGTTGACCAGTAAACACTAGACAACAAAGGTAGGTAAAGTGTCGTAGTCTAAAGAAGGTGTGGGTCGGGACCCATGGATGTGTCAAGGATGATATTTTTTAGGTCACCAAATAAGTTTTTTCCAGTCTTTTATGTACGATAAAATAAAACGTGCATACGCCGCCCAGATTTTGGAACCGCAGGCCCAGACGTGTCTCAGGGAGCTGTAGCGTCGTTCTCTTCTTCTTTGGTAGGATGGCGTCCTATTCCCTGTGTCCAGACTTGTTAGGCCACTCGATGGCGAAGTGGGATACTATGGGACCCGGACGCGCGAGTATACCAGGGTCCGTGGTATGCAACGCGCGCGGAAGTATACCAGGGCTTTTATGGGCCTTTGTGGTAAATGCATCAGCACAGTCACAACCTTCACCTGAATCTGAACCCTAATGGTAACCCCGGAAACACCGTGACACATATCCCCCCGGTGGCCAAGTGCAACGTCCGTCCTTTTTTCTGGACTTCAATTATCACACAGGAAATCTGCATCCATCTCTTACAATCTGCCCGATTTAATTTGTCTATCAAGTTTTTGTTTTTCCGGATAGGAGCAACGTCATGTAGCAGGTCAGACACTTCCTGCCGTGCCGCAGAGCTACGCGCTAACGCTGCTAAATCTCACGAGGCTCAGGCACGATGACACCAAATGGCCTTCAACCCTGGGAGATGAAGTTCAGGGTTATGTTTGAGAGAGAAAAGAGATCACTCTGCCACAAACAGAGACCTGGACTACTGGTTTACCAACCCCCCTTCTCTCTCTCTCTCTCTCTCTCACTGCCGCTCACTGACCTGAAAACAGTTGCATTCCTGTCTGAGCTCTCGCCCTCTCGCTCATGTTATCACTCCCTCATTCCTCTTTGTTTCCCTTGAAGTAGCAAACGTTCTGAATATGAGCCTCACTTTCTGCGTCTCAACACTTTGAATCAATTTTCAACTTCTCCAGGCACGTGTTTTGGTTTTGGGAGACGACGAGAACTAAAGAAGTAACAACTTGAAGAATATCATGAACCAGTTGCACACGGTGCTGTGAACTTGAAGAGTGAGCGCCTACTGTGCTGATTTTCTTTCAAGCCCAGAACAGCCATACATTTTCTACCACGTTATCCTCCTCTTGAAGGTCATGATGGGAGCAGGCACAATTCCAGCTGACATAGGGTGAATCTTATTTGAGTCATATTTTAGGGTTTTGCAGGGTTTTTATATGTCCGCCTAAAATCGTGTACACATGAGAACAGGTTTAGGAGAATCTGCATATGTTTCAAATCCATTTTTCTACGGAGCTCCCCCCTATAGTTCATATTTTTACGACACCACCACAAACATCCATCCATGCATTGTATACCACTTTTTCCTCACTGGCATCTGTTTTGCATGATTCTGTGTTTTTCACTTCTCGCTGTTTGACAAAAGCCGGTCAGGCAGACGTTTCCTCCCTTAACGGTTTTCTCTGCTTCTTTTTTGGTGACTCTGCCATGATAAACATCTAAAATAACGCTACTGCTGCCTTGATCTTATGTGTGTGTAGTGTCGTGACACGATTCGTGTTCCTCGCGAGGCCTGAAGATTCGCAAGACCTCCCAGTTCTGAGGACTCCAGGTTGGCGGCCCTGATCTTGCAAGGCTGGGTTTCCACGAACAAACAGTAGGGGGCAGTGGAGAACAATCTCCACGCAACAAGCCATTTAACCATCACAATGACTCCAACGCTGTTAAATGATCCTGCATAGTTCTGCTTTAAAAGTAACATCAAACCTAATCAAACATTTTAAGGCATTTTCCTGGTAAAGAAGCCCAACAGTTTACACAATCAGCAAACACTAAAGTTATCAGTGGTAAGAAAAAACTTAAACTCAAAGATGTGCAGCATCTGCCAAGGCAGGTTGGGGTGAAAGGAAAAATGGGGGACAAGAATAGAGATAGGGAGACAACAGATCAACTTATCAAGGCCAGTTTTGTTCCGTATCGTCTTTTTATCCACATGGAACCGGTGTTTTGGGAGCCCTTCAACCGTATGTTTGGAAAGTGGGTCACGCTTGCGTTTTCGCGTTTCAACCAATACGCAATTTTGGGGAAATGATGATGTCATAGCTCCACCTCTATCTTGCTCTCGATTTTTGCTGTCGCCATCTTCTTTCATTGTTTTTTTTCTTCTGTTTGTAGCTTTATCTGCATGCTCCACATCTTCTTTTCCATTTCTGGTGTATTTCTGTGGCAGCGTACAGGTCTGGCCTATATTCTACGGTGTCCAGAGTCATTTTTGGCGTGAATCATGTGGATGAAGGCGTTTCTTGAAAGGAGAGAATTAAAAGGAAAGTTATATCCTGTGTGGATAAGACCTGTGGGTGCAGGTTTTGACAGGTCACCTGTCCATACTTGGTCACCATACAGAGGAACCTCCAGCAACCTGTCTGCAGTCAAGTTAGAGTGTCCAGTTAACCAAATCCCCAATCTGCTTGTCTTTAGACTGTTAGAGGCCACAGTACCTGGAGAGAACCCACTCAGAAAGACCCTCAGTCGAACCAAGATTACGAAGTGGCGGACTTTCAGCTGTGAGGCAACAATGTTAGCCGTTGCACTGCCAGGAGTGCCTAAATTGAGAACATTTTTGTTTTAATAGAAACCCAGTTCATCCTGCCATCTTGTCAGGCAGCTTTTGGCAGCTCTGGTCTGTGGGGTATCCAGGTGGACTGCGAGAGCCACAGGGAAAGTGTGTGTGTGTTTGCGTGTGTATGTGTTTTGAAGGGGGGTGCAGCCCTTCTGCCCTGGGGAGACAGTTATGTATTGTAATGTATTCCAGTGACATCCTTCCATGCTGTTTACAGGCCTGAGCTGCCTTCATTAGCATGAGTTCACTGCCCGTGTCTCCTGACAGTTGTCCTTGGAACCCTGGGGCTCTTACCTCCAAAAGTTCACAATGAGTGGTGCAGATACAGGGACACACACACACACACACTCTCCATCTCTGCGTGGTCTGCCCTTTTGTTCAATTATGGATCAGAGGTAGCGGCACAGTCTCCTGAGACTCACTCGTTGTATATTACAGCCTTGTGCGTGTGTCTAGTGAGTGTGGTTTACCAAATAAACTCAACAATAAGGGCCGGAACTTCATCTGTGCAGCCCATGGCCAAATGTAAAAAGGTACCCAACCCCTCCATTGTTCACAAGTGGTGTGTAAAAAGAATGGGTTGAATACAGAGGTCACGTTCACTATCCAAACAAGTTAATGTCAGGAGAGACAGAGTCCAAATTTTCACGACTTGTGACTGAAGCTGGGCTTGAGCATTGATGACTCGAAGGCTGCGTTATTTTTATTATTGTGTGGTTATAGAAATCCATCCATCCATCCATTTTCTGCCGCTTTATCCTGCACATGCGGGTCGCAGGGGTGCTGTGCCAATCTCAGCTGACATAGGGGGATTGGCGGGGTCACACCCTGGACAGATCCATCCATTTATGGTTTACCTAATCCCCAAATCGGCATGTTTTTGGACTGTGGGAGGAAACTGGAGAACCCGGAGAAAACCCAAGCACACATGGGGAGAACATGCAAACTCCCTTGTTCCAGCCAGGCCTTTCACCAGGGTCTAACCACTACACCAACCGTGTCTTATTTGTTTCACTGTATGTGGACCTAAGTCACATACAGTAGATATATATATATATATATATATCTATAGATATATATATATATCTATAGATATATATATATTTTATATATATATATATATATGCAATATTTAGACACATAACATGGAGGGGAATTTTAGACATTGTGGCTTTCAATCCATTCGTTTTTCAGGACCAGAGTAACTATTTAAAGCCACTCTTACCAGTGTATCTTGATTGAGAATCAAATGAGTGCAAAGAAAGTTCATTTATGAACTTGACTGTGAGATTTATTCAACTATTTTAACGTAATGCAAAGTAGGATTTGCTCGGTATTGTTATACATGTATTTAATAGATATCAACTATTTTTAAAAGGATTCATTCCCACCCTGGATTTGAACACTTTCCCACAGACCAGAGTCGAGCGTGAGACCTGTTTGGTGGTTAGTTACAGGTTAGTTACAGGTGACTAGCACTTGACGGACAGCATTGTTCAAACTGTCGTGTCTCTCGACTGATCTACCAAATAATATCCTCCCAAACCTGCAGCGTTTACCCACAATCTCCTGCAGGTTTTAGACGTTCAGTCAGCTGTGAACGCTGCTGCTGCTGCTGCTTCTGCTGAAACGCGACGTTCTTCGCCTCGGGGTGTTAGCGCTCTGCATACTTGGATGTCAGGTACATTCATGTGCTGAAGTGTTTTATTAGATTCTAATGATTATTGCTCAACTGAGTGACAAGTGGATGATAGTTCGAGGGCTGTTAAATTATCTGAGGCTAATTTGTGTTTGTGCGGTTTTACTTTGACCACTGACGAGAATTGATCAGATTTAACGTGTGTTTAATTGTCATTTCAAGAGACAAATGGCATTACTGAACCCAGATTGTGTTAATTATAACTTTAATGTGTTAAATTACTGCAATAAAATAAAACTGCTGCGAGAGAACATTTTGGCTAACATTGCTGCTGCTGGAAGGACCGCCCCCTTTGTGGAGTTCTGGCTCTTGATTGGATACAGTGGTGTGTTTGTATGCATGGATTTGAATGACAAAAGCTTTTGTGCTTTTTTTATGAAGTACATTTTTGTTGCGAAGAATCATCACCTCAAGGCCCTCGTACTGTATACTAACCCACGGACCCAACCCGTGGACAGCACATGCACAAACTGAGTTCCTGCCAGTTTTATACTGGCGGAGTATAAGCCCCGCCAACAGAAGTAGCTGTCCCCAAGGATAGTCATCTGAGCCTTGATCTGGCAACCCTCGAACCGGCTAACACCCCGACTCCCCTGCCCTTTCAGCTGAGAGCCACATGAGGGAGCTGTAGCATTGCTTTCTTTATTTTTTGCGTCCTATTCCCTGCGTCCAGATTTGTACCTCCATCCGATGGTGAAGTGGGATACTACAGGACCCACGGAGTATACACACATGAGTATAATGTACCAAGGTCTGCGATGCGCCAAAGTTTACAAGGGCCTATACCTTTGAAGCTGTTTTGGCATTTCTTCTTCTGTAAACTGAGAGGTTAAATGCTGCCCTCCACAGGTCAAAGTTAATATAAAGGAACAGAGACGATATAATTTTTTTCCTGCCAAATCATCTGTCCACATTCCGGTCCAATAGGTGGCAGTAATGCAGTTTTTAAGCTGGTTTTCAATAAACCCCAACAGAAGAAGAACCTTTTTAAGAAAAACTTCAAAATGTGATTGGGTCCCGAAATTAATTTTAAAGCGGCTGGTGTGTTCAAAGAATTGTAAATTTCTGTAAATCGGACTATCACATTTGCTCCGGAAAAAAAGGTTTGACGCTTGCGTCAATGACGAGGTCAGTATTGATTTTAGTGTGTAGGAGATCAGATTACTATCAGATTACTATCAGCTCTGTGGCGTTCCCTCTTACCCAACCTGTCCGTCACGTATATCCAATAGCCATGCAGCCCTTGTAGTCATAAAGGTTAAGAGCCTCAGTTGGAAACAGTTGGAAATCTCTGGAGATTTGACCTCATCCAATGACAATTATGAGGGCTTGAATTTGGACTTTGGGGACGAGAAATTACAAAACATTCATAGATTGGAGATAGATTAGATTGTGACTTCCATGTTTCCTTGTTAACCCTTCTGTGACCGTAACTCCGAGCCTGCAAAATCTGTCAATGGTGTGACTCTGCCTTTCGCCCTATGCCAGCCAAGATTGACACAGCGCCCCCATGTGGACCCTCATGTTGAGGATAAAGTGGTAGAAGATGGATGGATTGATACCGGAAAGCAGAGAAATAGAGCTATATATACTTGTCATTTCGGTAATTATAGTAATAATGAATAATGGATTTTTTCAGTAAATTTGCAAAACGCCAAGATGGACACCAAATCTAAAATGGCTGACTTCCTGTTGAGTCGAGGTCATTGTTCCAATGTGATTTTTTGTTCATCTTGGGCCGAACGATGTTCCCACCAAATTCTGCGCAACTAAATTTCTGCCAGCTCCATAGGTGTTTGACATGAGGACTACTGAGCCATTTTGTTTGGGTTTTTCACATTCAAGGGATTTTTATAAAACTTCTTGCCGGTTTTGATTTGTATGCCAATTTGCGTCCTTTTTCACGCACATTTAGGGGATCAAATTAGAGATTGTTGTGGCAAAAAGACCCTAATAATAAACTTTATTTGTGTAGCACCTTTCATACAAGGATTGCTGCTCAAAGTGCTCACAATAAAAGGAAAATAACATTTGAAAAGAAAAGAGATGCAAATACAACAATAAAACACAACACAGGAGCTAGTTGAAGTCGAGAGTAAAAAGATCTAAGTCTTCTTTTAAAAATAAGCTGTGTGGTGAGCTGGCTCACTAGAAATATTACAGTAGCCCCACAAGGCAAATAGAAAGTTTCTTTAACAAATGGTATGAATCTCAATGCTTCATTACCGATTGTGGTAGAATATAGAGCCATTTTTACACACACTTATATTACTTATATATGAAAATATGTCAGTCAGTGCAGCCTTAAAAATTCCCTTGCCAACCAAATTCAAAAATAGAAAAGCTATTTCCCTCTCCAAGCCGTCTCCTGTGCAACGCTGACTGTGAGAACGTGGCTGCCGTAAAGGTCCACTCCGCACTTTTCTTCCCCACAGTGGAACCGTCCTCGCCCTCATTTCCACTTCCACTCTGGAGAAACCTCAGCTTTATCTTGAGCTGGAGCAGCGTGATTGAATTAGACCGGAGCTGCGCACCAGACGAGGCGAGCGAGAGCAGCCGAGCAGCTGAGCGCCACAGTAACGCGCCGTAATGTCATTTGTTTTGAAATATAAAAATATATATAAATGCAATATGCGTCTCTTTGGGAGGAAGCTCTCATGTAAGTGCAGGGAGGAGGCACTGACTCGACACGGGCCGCGTTCATTTCCCGCAACGGCAGGAATGATTCTGATTGAATCTGAAGCCAAATCCAAGTTTGATTGTACTTTGTTTACGCGCGTGTGTGGTTTTTCTTTTTTTAGGGTCAGGCATTACAGAGGAAATGAGCTGAGATTGGAGCGTGTGTGGACCTGTCTGCAGCGTTTGTGTGAGTGCGACGTGCACCGCAGAGGAGTGAGGGCGATTATTCTCGCTCGAGCGGACGTAAACAAATCCATTATCAACGAGATAATGTTTACGACGGGATTCACAAGCACGGAAGGGACTGGTCACGTGTCGTCTGTAGTCTCTCCTCATAATTTCCATTTCCTGTCATATTTTGGGGCTGTTTTATAGTCTCATTCCAGCAGCCCAGCTTTTAATGGTGTGTTTACTTTGTATTTAGTGTCAAACACTATTTACGCGGAACTATTGACGACAATTGGCAATTCTTTGTCAGACAGAGAAACAGTCATTTGGTTTTACGTCAACAAGAAGTGATTTCAATCCCTTTTATTTTCATTTAATAGAGCTTTCCTGCCATATTTATCCTGTCAGTAAACACCAGACTGTATTCAGCCAATCTTTTCTCTCCTTTGATGAAAGAATAATGGCTTTATAATTGCAACAAACGTCACAAGAAGAACAAATTAGATTTCAGAGAATAAAATGGGACGAACTTACAAATGAACCGTTCTATTTTGTGTCCTTGTGAATGTGTACAGATCTTGATTTTATCTTCTATTGGCCCCGAAATCAATATGCCGCCAAGCGGCGGGGGGAAGCAAAAATAGGTCAAATCAGGACTGCAGTGTTGCGGTAGTTACTCAGAGGTCCACAGGGGGGCGGTAGAGAGAAGATGAGCCTGTGCAGTGAGTGCCATTATGTGGTTGCGCATCAAAAAGTGCTCGCCAAAAAATGACTGCGGTAACCACGGTAGTGGCCTTAAAGTCCCTGTAACAAACAACGGTATGCTGTGCATCACACCGCAAAGTCCGTGTTTTTCAGCGTCTTCTGGTGCCACGTCGGTTCAAATACCCGTCGTTTGATTTGTGTACATCAACTCCATTAGCCGCCTCTCGCATGCCGCATATCCGCTCTCTCGCCGTCACATGCACGACCTGAGGCTTTCTCTATAATCTGTGTTTGTCGTAATATGCTTTTTACGGAGTGCGAGACATCTCAGGGCTCGCACCCCGCTCCAGCTGGACCCGAGATGTCACATGCGGGGCTATTATCACTCCATAAATCTGAGCAGATCTCAATAAACTTCTCCTCCGGTCTATTCCGTTGTGCTAACACCGATGTGGACTGCCATTCATTTTTAATGACCCTAATCTTGAGAATGACCAGTGGAGACTGTGGCTGAGGTTAACGTTAAAAAAAAACTCAGCCAAAAGTAAAACAGTGGAGTTTTAATAATGATTTTATTTTAGGATATTTGACCTTATTTCCTCTGGTAGAAACACCGCCACTGATTGCATTTCCAGTCCCTTCCCCCCGTCTGTAACCTATGCAGCTATACTGACTATATTGATATTGACTGCCAATATGCCTGCGAGCCTCTTATATCGGATGAAGTGATTGAAAAGGCAGAGAAAGCAATTTATTCACCACTAAACGTGTGCTTAATGGGAGTCATTTTGTCGCCTTAAGAACACGTGAAAATGAAACAGCTGCCAGAGGGCAAGAAAAAGCCAGCGATGGTGTCAACGCAACAGTGAAGTTATTGCTGACTCGGCAGCTAAATAATGACTCGTGCCATCCAATGTTTGGCCTAAGTAGCAAATAATTGGATGGATGTCAAATAAACATAACAGTGATGTTGTTTTATATTCTGTTTTATGGCCGCCACGATAATTAGGCAGCAGTTCTTCAAACGCAGGACGACCAATATGCGATTATTATTACTTTTTTTTATGATTTGTGACATTTTCGGTCTCAGACGCCGCGCTCGTCGCTCTGTTGGCATTTAGGAGACATTCTGCCTCTGCTCTTTGCCAGTGAAAGGTTTGATTTGATGGGGGAAACTTTTCCCCCCTCTCTCTTACTTTATCAAAAGAGGAAAGTCAATGTTCATATTTTTGTCCCGTTATGTCGTCAAGTTATACCAAAAGGAGTGTGGTTTGATGAGATAATGGTACGATTTCTGCGATGACCTCACTTCTCAAGCCACTGTTTCATTATATATTTTACACCTCAACATCTTAAGAACACTTTTCCTCGCTGTTTTACAGCTTTTTTTCTGGCTGGAAAAAAGTACGGAAAACATCTTATTCTGCCATACCAAAGTCCACAGAGAAAATCTACGATTTTACGTCACAGCACACGGGAGTTGTTGATCCACCGCTGTCAAGAGTTCAAATTGAAATTCATAATTTGGATTCACTTCAGTGACAATGTGGACCAGCAGCTCATGTGTCACTAAGAGCTAAAGTCGCTGGTTTTCCCTATGGACTTTGGTGCAGAGAGTGAGCGGCTGACAAACTTACCTGAAAAGGTGGTGAAACAAGGAAATGAAGAGGCAAACTTCTTCTTGAGATACTGTAGAATTAAGTAAGCATTCATTTGACTTGCTTTTTTTCCCTTCTGTCCCTGTCGGAAGCCGTTTTGTACATTAAAAGCAAGTATCCGGTTCGCGGAAAAATTCACATGAACAGGTAATATGTCATTAAGTGTAGATTTTATGTCACTCCTTGAAACTCAATCATGAAAAGCTCCCCGGTAACTGTGAAAGTCTGTGGGGCGCAGACGGGATGATGCATCGCTGCTACAAGTGAAATGTCTGGCTTTGTGAGTGCGTCGGTTGTAAATCTGGTCAGCGCGGGGTTAATCCACGCAGATTACCCAGAACATTTAGCAGGAGACGCTCAGATCTCCACCTTCCCTTGCTCTGTCATCGCTCCTCTGCATCCACCTCCCTGTGAATTTCAGGCGGACAAAAATCAGAGCACAACAGGAACTTCTTAGGGCGTGCACTGAGTTTATCTCTGTTAAGTATTATCTCACCTATGCATCCAAAAATCTTTATTTTATTTTATTTTCCATATCAAAAATCCCTATTGAACAATCTATTAAACTGAAGGATCTGGTCTAATTGTGTTTTTAACTGACTTGGGAGTAAAGAAATGTGTTGATTGTGTGATTTAAAAGTTGTGTTCTGTATATTTTATGCATATTTGTGTATTGTATTCTGTATGTTTGGATACTTGTATCCGTGTCCTGTCTAGCCTACGTGTACTGCTGCTCTTTATTATATACTCTTTATTCCTGATTTAAACAAATTTCTTTTGAAAAAGCATATATTTTCTTTTAGTTAAATCCAGTCTATCCTCAACAACTGTCCCAAATAAAGCTTCTCTAAAACAAGTAAAAACCTAATCAATCCCTTAAATGTATTTATCTCAGATAAATAGCTATCGCTTCAACCTGCTTTTATCCATATCTAGTAACAGCTTGTGTAACTGAGCCGCACATGTGTTCCAGTGAGACTCACATGGTTCCCATCTTGTTCCTAAATATGGCTCACAAAGTCACTTGGACTGAAAACAGTGCACGGTTTCCTCTCATACACTGAGCATGACAGCTATAAATTCACATTTGAAGTCATTAGTGTGTTTAGTTTAATAGTTTTCTTCTTTTTTAGGGTTTTGCCAATGAGAGTTTATGGGATATTTAGTCAACAAAGGGACTATAAAAATGCCACTTACCACAGTTTACACTTTATTGGTCACACGTACAGCAGTACAACCATATAAATAATATGATTTATATGGTAAGACCGGGATTCTAAACACTGGGTTGGGACCCACAGATGTGTCGCAGGAGATATTTTTGGGTACCCAAAAAAAATTTGCCGAATTTTCCCAACCTTCTATTCAAGAGTCACGTCTTTACGTTTTAAGTTAAATTAAATTCCCATCACTTTTTTTTAGGTGTAAACCCCAGTGTTTATTAACCTAGTCTTTATAACATTATCTAGTTAATGTTATTTGTTGATCCAGGAGCAAATCTTCACAGTTTATTGTATTGAAGTATTATAAATAAATGTATAAATTATACATGTAATACTGCATTCCAATGTTGCTTTTTTTTTCTACCATTGGCTTTCTTAGTCCACTCTTGCATCACTTTGTCCCAGACTCCTCCCCCTTTTATGAATGCCATTCATTCACCTGTCCTCATCATCATCATTCACCTCTCCTCATCATCATTCACCTGTCCTCATTATTATTCACCTGTCCTCTGTCGACATCATTCACCTGTCATCGTTCACCTGTCCTCATCATCGTTCACGTGTCCACATCGTTCACCTGTCCTCATCATCGTTCACATCTGTCACTCATCATCATCTCGCGTGTCCACATCATTCAACTGTCCTCATCATCGTTCACCTGTCCTCATCATCAATCACCTGTCCTCATCATTTACATTTCATCGCTCATCTGTCCTCATCATCGCTCATGTGTCCACATCATTCAACTGTCCTCATCATCGTTCACCTGTCCATATTGTTCACCTGTCCTCATCATCAATCACCTGTCCTCATCATTTACATTTCATCGTTCATCTGACCTCATCATCGTTCATGTGTCCACATCATTCAACTGTCCTCATCATCGTTCACCTGTCCACATCGTTCACCTGTCCTCATTATCGTTCACCTGTCCTCATCGCCGTTCACCTGTCCACATTGTTCACCTGTCCTCATCATCAATCACCTGTCCTCATCATTTTACATTTCATCGCTCATCTGTCCTCATTATCGCTCACGCGTGTCCACGTCATTCAACTGTCCTCATCATCGTTCACCTGTCCTCATCATCGTTCACCTGTCCACATTGTTCACCTGTCCTCATCATCAATCACCTGTCCACATCATTTACATTTCATCGTTCATCTGTCCTCATCATCGTTCACGTGTCCACATCATTCAACTGTCCTCATCATCGTTCACCTGTCCACATTGTTCACCTGTCCTCATCATCAATCACCTGTCCTCATCATTTACATTTCATCGTTCATCTGACCTCATCATCGTTCATGTGTCCACATCATTCAACTGTCCTCATCATCGTTCACCTGTCCACATTGTTCACCTGTCCTCATCATCAATCACCTGTCCTCATCATTTACATGTCATCGTTCATCTGTCCTCATCATCGCTCACGTGTCCATCATTCAACTGTCCTCATCATCGTTCACCTGTCCACATTGTTCACCTGTCCTCATCATCGTTCACCTGTCCACATCATTCACCTGTCCTCATCATCGTTCACCTGTCCAGTAAATGTCAGTCATTACTTTCCACCTCTCCTCTCCTACTGCCTCGTAGGAATCGTGTAGAATCATTTATTGTGCTTGCTTTGAGGAGGAAAAATGTGTATATTTTAATAACAAAATATTTTCACTGCAAAAACTGAATCCTTGCTTCATGTTCTTTCCCAGCCTGTCGGCGCTCTGAATCCGAAGCGTGCCGCGTTCTATGCCGAGCGCTACGAGACGTGGGAGGACGACCAGACGCCGCCTTGCCATTACAACTCCCACTACTCCACCGCTGCCTCCGCCCTGCACTGGCTTGTCAGAATAGTGAGTGAAATCTCAAAAAAATCTGAATAGAAATGAAGTCCGGCCCACGACTCTCATTTTTGACTCGGCATTAGCTGATTGTCACTTGTCAGACTTGATGATGTTGTTACTTTGAAGGTCTGTCGGCTTCTGCGTCGTGGGGGAGTCTTAACGTCTCAATTTGATTGGACGTAGAGTTGGACCAATGGTGCTCAGAAAACACATTTCACAGGCCAGTAAACCGGCATATGTGAACTAAATAAAGAGTGGCTGGGTAATGATTTACAGAGGCCGCTGTGACAGGTTTATGTGTTTCAGGCAACCCAGTGAGCGCTGGAGACGTGTCCATCAAGGTTACTGAGCACTGTCCTCATTTACTGTGGGAGACAGCGGGAGGAGGTGTGCGCACTTCCAATCTATTCCCCAACAAAATAAACCCCACTAACCTCAGCGGCGGCGTCGGTTCATTTGACTTTGACGTCAGCTTATTAATTTGAAAGAACTTTGCAGGGGGGAGTTCCTGTATTCCTCCTCCTCCTCCGTCATTAGTAGAAAATGGCTGATGAACTGAGGGACCTCCCTTGACAGCAGTTAGATTACCCTCTCTGGGTTTTGTTTCCCCCACAATCCCTTTCTTCCTCTGGTGAGTGATCCGTCCGCTCCTGCCGGCAGCGGTCGCCATCGCAGGCTGAGAAAAACCCAACTTGAGCCAATTATCGTCATGGTTTACTGTACTCAGGGAAAAAAGGGGGCTAATTAACCCCTCCCCCCCCAGTGAGTGACTGATGTCCACACAGTTCTCTGCAGGAAAGACGAACAATAAGACAAAGCAGATTTACAAGAAATGAGTCATTTCCATTATGTTGCTTATGATTACTGCGATGAAAATGGACGTCTAGAGGCTGAAACCAGTCAACTTTGATAAAGATCATTGATTTTCATGGTGGTTTAAGGCGTGCATAGTTTTGTAGATCAAGTTTTTTTTTAGCATATATTGACGTTGAAAGAGTTTAAAGGGTGAAGAAGTCTCACTCAAATCTCAGTTGGGGGGGAAAGTACTTTTTCCCCCGTGCGGCTAAGTCTGTATTCTTTTCTCTCTGCAGGAGCCGTTCACCACATTTTTCCTCAGTTCCAGTGACAACAAATTTGACCATCCTGATCGCACCTTTTCAGGCATCGCCCGCTCCTGGAGAAACTGTCAGAGGGACACGTCTGATGTGAAGGTGGGACTGCATTCATATGAATTCACCAGACGTGAAAAAGCCCCACACATCCTATATCAAAACGTGCGGTTTGATCGGGAATAGTGTTTTAGAGTAACCATGGCAACAAAACTGCAAAAATGGGAGATGGTCGAAAAATTTTGGAGCCTCACAGTGTTGTCATACTTTAACATAGAGGCGTGGTTGAAACTTAAAATGGGTCGCAAGACTTGCACCTTTTTCTCACCTAAGTCAAACTTTTGATATCTATTGCGGTTTTTGAATAATCGCATGGATAAAGTTTCAAAGAGACTGGAGATCAATAAAGATTAAAGCATTTTTTTTTTTTTAAAGAAAAAAGACAAGCAGTGGGGAGACTGGACTAATCCCAGCTGACATAGGTTGGTTAGGTTGTCAACATACAGAGACAAACACATTGACACCTGTGGTCCATTTAACCTAATCTGCATGTGTTTTGGACTGTGGGAGGAAACCGAGAACCCTGCTCTCTAATTCTAGTACAATTCCCATTGCGATTGGTTTTCTTCAGGCACATTTGATGGACTCGTTGGGCACTGGATGATAAAATGGACGAAATGTCAATATGTATATTGCAACACTGCGCTCGACAAGTATTGCTGCTATATACCATGTATAATTGGCAGTATAACCGTACCCCCCCGCCTCAGTCAATGTAACTCATTGGAATTGCAAACAAGAAATATACACCATTAATTATAAATGCCTCACCCAAACAGCAAATCAACAAAAAAACAGGGGGGAAAAAAACAGTTTTTGCAGGTAAATTGATTCTCTGAACAAAGGCTGAATCTGAGAGACAAAAGCCTCTTTTTTTTCCCGCTTCAAATCCACACAGAAAACGCTGAACCCTGCTGATTCTGAAGCCTCCATTTCGCCCGCTGCACACACACACGCAGCGGGGAGAACACGCTGACCTCAAAGTGTCATATATTTCTAACACACCCTACACTGGGTGAGCGTCGCCCCAGGCAATTAATAAAGCATTAATGACAAAAGCTATTTAAAATGTAGTCTTTTATGTAGGGACAGGGCTTTCACTGGCCAGGATGTGGAGGAGAGCAGCCAACGATGTATGTGAGATGCAGGAAACTGTAAGCCAGCAAAGACGCAGAGAATAGTCCAACGCCACCCTGTTAACAAATACAGTCTGCTCTCAACTACTTGTACGTCTGCATGCATCTGTTTTTACACACAAAGAATGGATAGTGATCTATTAGGAGTCTGCAGAGGACACTGGTGCTTTACCAACAGTGTTTCATAATGTATGAAAAGCAGGGAACACTCGCTTTACTTTCAGTGCAGCTGGGTACATTTATAATAATGTATATAACCGTTGTTTGAGTCATAATTACTTCTATTTTTTCATGATACTTGACTCTTACATTTAATTTTCGTTTGAAGGAAAGTGAAAAAAATATAAAATAGAACAGCACTAATTCTGAGATTAAAGTCAGAATTCAAGTAAGAATTCTAGGAAAAGTCAGGATTCTGTGATTAAAATCAGAATTTGGAGATTAAAATTAGAATACTGAGATTAAAGTCGGAATTCTGAGAAAAAAAGTTAGGATTCTGAGATTTAAGTGAGAAAGTTGGAATTCTGATATTAAAGTTGGAATTCTGAGATTAAAGTCAGATTAACATCAAATAGTATAATCAATATTTAGTCCCACAATGGGGAAAGTTGTTGATGATTAGCTAATAATTCATTTGACATTGACTAATTATTTGTTAATATTAATTAAGGTAAAATTAATCATTAGTTGACATACCTTATGATTAGTTAATCTTTTTTTATATACATTATTGTAAATTGTTACCAATTACTGTTAAATAATATAAAACAATATGACATGCAGTCACACAAAATCATCTATTTAATTTAGCCAGGGAAAAACTGGTACATATATGTATACATATATGTGTGTATATATATATATATATACATGTATATATATATATATATATATATAAATATATATATATATATATATATATATATATATATATATATATATATATATATACATATATTCAATATATATATATGTATACATACATACACATATATATACATACATATTTTGCTTCTTGGGGAGACACAGACGTTTAAAAAGACAACAGAAAACGTCTGAGCAGAGCAGAGCATTTCATTAACACTGTTTTTAACCCTACAATCACGTAATTATCAGTTGATTAAAGTGTTTCTCTTCGTTTCACACACACACACACACAAACACACTCTCAGAAACACCTCCCACAGGAGGAGGAGACACCAAAGGTTGTGGACAGACACACTAATGGTCTCTTTTATGCCAGTGTCTCATGTCTTTTTACTTTGTTATTCATATTTTTGGCACGACATGGCACAGGTCAACACAGTTTGGGTCATTTTCCACTATTTCATAGCAGCTCAGGTGTAACTGAATCATTACAATCAGTGGATTAAAAAGATCTGATGTTGGAGATTAACGCCAAGTTTTCAGGATTTTTAAGTCTTATAAACTGATCTACAGTTCACCATTGTGCGCTTTGATTCTTGTGTCGGACGTCACATTCATGACTCTTGGCAAGAGACATCACTCTCTGACCAATCAGTGGCCGGCAGACTGTTGACGTCACATTTTAGTATCGACTCAGCATGCTTGGAACCTCACCAGAGCAGGTATTTTAAAAAAACACCAGGTACCAGAAAGTGAGGACATTTTCACAAAGTGAGGACATTTTCCAAAAGTGATAACATTTTTCAGAGTAACATTTTTTTTCAGAAAGTGATAACATTTTTAGAAAGTGATAACATTTTTCAGAAAGTGAGGATATTTTCAGAAAGTAAGGGCATTTTCAGAAAGTGAGGACATTTTCAGAAAGTGAGGACTTTTTTTATAAATTAAGGGCATTTTCAGAAAGTAAGGACAGTTTCAGAAAGTGAGGACTTATTTTTAGAAAAGAAGGACATTTTCAGAAAGTGAGGACATTTTCAGAAAACTTGGTAGAAGAAAAACGAGTAGTCGAGCCGTGCTGTGCTACAACCTTGCAGTGGAACAGCGTTTAGAACACCGTGCACAGCCACCATGTGGAGAGAGTAGAGAGTCAGGGGTTAAGGTCAGTTTCCTTCATTAACCCTGAGCTCCTGCAGCAGTAATGACAACAAGGGCGAGTCAGGATTAACCCCTGATGGGGACGACCTTCTGAAAGAGCAAGTCATATGGAAACAACTCCCTTTATTAATGTGCACTCATACCCGTCATTAGAGCCTGAGCATCAACTGCTGCAGAGGCTCTCTTGTTTATTCTTGATATTATTACTATGGAGGTTATGATTTCTAAGAATCTACGCACTGGTGATGATCAAATAAAACCTCCTGTGTTTTATAATTGGCTAAACTGTAAATTAAGGATTACGGATTTGGTGGCGATTTAAGTGTAACATGGTTCAGTCCTGTTGAACAAGTTCAGATGTGTATATCTCAGTGACAGTTTAACAGTTTCGGGTGAATGTTGTCATGTTCATGTAAGACGGTAAAAGCTATAACCAGGTAAAGTTCTACACAGATCCAGAAAGTTCTTCTGGATCCAGTGGAACATTTTAGCTGCCGTTACGTAAAAGGCAGACGACAGAGTGTTTAAGTCTCGGTGGAGGTCTGTGCTCTTTGTGTAATATTAAATATAAAGTATACAGTAAGTACAGTTATTTTTAATAGTAGTATTAGAAGAAGTAGTAGTAGTAGTAGTAGTTGTTGTTGTTGTTGTTGTAATAGTAATAATTGTTGTAATATTAGTAGTAGTAATGGTAGTAATAGTAGTGGTAATTATAGTAGTAGTAATAGTAGTAGTAATAGTAATAGTATTAAAAGTAGTAGTAATAGTAATAGTAGTAGACGTAGTAGTAGTAGTAGTAGTTGTTGTTGTTGTTGTTGTAATAGTAGTAGTAGTTGTAGTGGTAATAGTGGTAGTAGTAATAGTAGTTACTGTTGTAGTAGTAGTAATTGCAGTAGTAGTAGTAGTTGTTGTTGTTGTTGTTGTTGTTGTAATAGTAGTAGTAATTGTAGTAGTAGTTGTTGTTGTTGTTGTTGTTGTTGTTGTAATAGTAGTAGTAATAGTAGTGATAGTAGTAGTAATTGTAGTAGTCGTAGTTGTAGTGGTAGTACTAGTATTAGTAATAGTAGTAATAGTTGTAGTAGTAGTAATACTCAGTCAGTCAGACCGGGCAGCAAATCTGGGTCTTTTTGTGTTGAGGCAACAATGCCACCCACTATTCCACCGTGTGCGCCCAGCTCAAATTTCACCCGGCGCAAATTGTATCTGGTGTGAGTGGTCACTGACATTTGTTTTCTGGGTCACACACAGTCAGGTTAAACTGGCACAGCCAGACGTTTTCTTATTAGCGGTCACACACATACATGTATATATGTACATATATATATATATATATATATACTTCCTCATATACACACACATACCTGCCAGCATGCTGTCTGAGGGAGTCCGGCAGCTCTGCACCGGTGACAGATTCTGACGAACGTGTCATTAAGGTGACACAGTGTAAAGCAACGGAGGCTCGTGTGATTGACTTGTTAGCCCATTACGATGCTGTTGCAGAATTAATGGGTGCCATGGGAGGCCGGCTTGAAAAACGGAGCTGGCAGGTTTAACGGCTTGGCAGTGAGTTACGGCGGGAAGTTTACAAACGTAAAGAGGAGGGAAAGTGTGTGTGTGTGTGAGAGAGAGAGAGAGAGAGAGAGAGAGAGCGACGGAAACAGGAGGGGGGAGGACGGAGGAATGGCTACTCTGCTCACCTCCCCTGTCATGTGCGATGGGTGAAAAGTGACCAACAGCAGACACGCTGCGGTGTTATCGGCCTGTACCATGTCACGCTAACTCGCTCCCAAAACCCGGGTGATTTACGAGGGAACCTAAAAAGCCTCCACGCGTTTTTTATCCCACAGGCAGTATAAAAAACTCCAAAACTACCACTGAATCTGACAAACACCACATTCATAAAAAAACACTTTCATAAACTGTGCCCTGCTCCCTCCTTTATAACGCTCTACGAGACAGGGGACCTCGTTTAACATGTCCTGTCTCTTTCTGTGCGCGTGTGTTCTTTTTTCTGTCGTAAACACTGACCTTGTCAGGACCAAAAACCATCTCCTAATGAGGCAGAACCTCATTTCCGAGGAACTGGTTAAGTTTAGGGCCTGTGGTTGGGTAAGGGATTAAGGAATACAGTTTGTCTATGAGTGTCCTCACTAAGAATGTGTGTTCTTGTATTTGTTGCCTCTTTCTGTCATAAACATCTTGCCAGGACCAAAAACCTGGTCCTAATGAAGCAGAACCTAATTTCTGAGGAACTAAGTTTAGGGCTTGTGGTTAAGGTTTGACATTAACTGGTGATAGTTAAGGTTCGGGGTAAGACTTTGTTGAGGCCGTCCATGTGAAGACCTGGTTTTAGGCTGTGAAAGTGAGGACATTTTCAGAAAGTGAGGACATTTTCAAAAAGTGAGGAATTTTGCATTTCTCTTTAACTTTCTTTAACCTGTAGCTGGTGCCACGTTGTGTTAAAATGTTAATTTGTGTGGAAGGTGAGAAGTCCGTCTTGACAAAGAAAATGCTTTTATGTGCTTTGTGAAATGGTGAGTGTTGATGTGAGGTTTATACGCTATTAAAGTGAAGGGTTACGTCCACACCGGTGTGGCGTGTGAGAAAGTCCTGGAGGGGAATAGTCTCGACTCAAACAAACTCGGGGGCGAAAATGTTTGCTCTCGTCTTCCGTGTGTGGAATCACACCAGGCTCTTTTTTTAACTCCACTCTGAGGTCACGACCCCATCACAAGAGCCGAGAGAGCGGGAAGAAAAAGTCAGTTTCATTTCACACACCTAACACCTCTGCCTGGAATAACTGGACTAGCACCTCTCGCTGTCGACTCCAGGTCCGTTTGTTTTGTGTTCGCTTCATCTCCGTGGGATACAGAACCCTTTTCTCCTCACAGTTGTTTTTTTTTGGGGGGGCATGATATTGTCAGTTTGCTGCGAAGAAATCAGATTCTTCCTCAAATCAGATCTTTTCTTGCATACTGTCGGCACTGCTTCTAAAACAAATGTTAGTTAAAACAAGCACGTGTCGAGAATTCACAACATCAACCTGTCAACCTCATCAACCTTCAACTGAAATGTGACGCACCTCGCCTCGGCGCGGGTATTTAGTGTTAAAGCGAGGACTTCTTCATAAAGCGAGGACATTTTCAGAGAAGTCAATTTTTTACCTGATTTTAATGATTCAGTTACACTGAAAACAACTGCTTTACAAGTCACTGGTCACTCATTTGTGTGTATCGCGTGTAAAACGAAGTCACGGCAGTTTCATGCAGCCATGCAGTGAGGACTCCGCCCATGCTGAGTAGGTAGGTACTATTTTGTAGTGGAAAACCAACCTGTTCCGTGCCGGCGAGCTGGGACCATAGGTGGAAAAGGGGCTTATGGGTATGCTTGAAGCAGACTGGTATTTTTAGTATCAGTGAGTTTAGGATTAGGGCTTAAAAAAGAAGACAAAACAACAACGCCATCACAATTGCTTTGACTGAAATTGCACTAAATTGAATCTCCTGAAGTCGGACTACCACTAATCCTCAGATAAAGTGATTGGGAGTTTAAATACTGTTACTGCTAACGTTCAGTCAGACCCAAAGTGACCTAAAGGTGCTAACCACAATTCCTGCTCCCAGCCAATACATGGAAACAAGAAATTAGTACATAGAAGGACCTAGGGTGTGTCATCATGAAGTCGCTTCCATCGGCACTTCTCTTAGGAAATGAAAACATGTCTCTCTTGGCCGTTTCCCGCAAAGACGACTGACGTGGAGGAAATCAGGATATGAAAAAACAAACAAACACATACATTTTTATTCACGTCTGTCTGAATAAAGGCTGAATTATTAACGTCTCTCTTCTTATATGAACCATCAGGAGCTGACCCCTGAGTTCTACTACCTCCCAGAGATGTTCGTGAACAGCAGCAGCTACCACCTGGGGATGAGGGACGACAGGACCATGGTCTGTGACGTGGACTTACCAGCCTGGGCCCAGAAACCTGAGGACCTCGTCAGGATCAATAGGATGGTGAGGTTCAGGTTCATGTAACCTTTTCTTCAAGAAGAACTTTGATTCAAGAAGTCACGCATCTAAAACACGTATATCATTTGGGTATTTGGCAAACACATAATTTCCTTTGATATATGCATTTTATTGAAAACATATATACATAATCTTTATTTTTTTTTATTATATTTCTGCGTTATTCAACCAGGAAGAAAAATCTGTAGCAGTATATATACTGGCTTTAGTTCGGATAAGGTTACAGTTATTCAATTATTATTATTTTCAAAAAGTGAGGACATTTTCAGAATGTGAGAACCAAGGCATTTGTACCCAAAAACAACCTCCCACGACCCATCCACAAGTCTCGACCCAGTGTTTGGGAAACACTGTCATAATGAATAGCCCCCTCCCTAAACGAAGACAATAATCTTCAATAACAAAGCTGTTAAATTCGTCTTCTGCTTTCGTCTCAGAAGGTTTTTGTGGACCGCGGTGTTTTGGTTGTTTTCCTTTTTTTTTTTTTGGATCACGTGTGGGAAAATAAAGTGAAGCCGTCGTAACACGTTTGACCTTTTCAGCTGCTCGGAGTGACAGAGCTGGGCTGGTCTTTGCGGCGGTGACCTTTCCCTGCGCTGTACCTGTAACACTGCCTCGGTGAGCTGTGGTGGGCTGGAAGAGTGGAAGAGGGGAAGAGAAGGGGGAGTCGGGAGGGGAGGACAAAAGGCTGCGAGTTGTTTGGGGACATGTCTGTATCTCCAAAAACAAGAGGATTAGAGTGGATATTCTTCCCGCGGTTGAAGGATGCGTGTGTGATGCTGCCCCCGTGTTTTTGTCTTTCTTTTGTTCTCTGAGCCTCACACTCTTCTATCCTTCCTCTATTATTTCATTTCTGTCAGGGAATCTCTCTCTGCATGCCTCCCCCTCGTTCCCTCCGTTCTCCCTCCCTCCCATCTTTGCATGTGCCACTTTCAATTGCCGTGATATGCCCTGTGGCAAACTGTGCCTCTGTGTGCTGGAGCAGGCTTTGTCGGTAATGGCTGTTATTCCTGACGCGAGGGGAGGAGTGGAAATTCCTCCAGCAGAGAGTCTTCCACCAGCATGCAAGGGAATTATGTGGTTCCATATGGAACAATACATCACTGCATGACCTCCATGAGTATATGTATACATATACTAATCATCAGCGTTAAATCCACAACCGCAAGAAATCCGGTCTCCCGTTTCACTCTCACACGTCATTTATCAATGTTGCTGCTGCTCAGGGTTTTATACTGTTGTATCTAACCCATGTCTTTGTCTCCACTTAAAAAAGTGGACAAAGACACACCTGATCTGATCTGGTCTCCAGGCTTGCAGCCCGCAGTTATAACGAGTTATTATTTCTGTATGGTTTTTGCGTCATAAATCCATTTATATTGTCAATTATTTATCCATTTGTCCATCGAATCAAAACCAAGACTTTTTAATCTTGAAATTATGTGAACTGTCATCAAGTATTATTATGTCAATGTCTTGTCTTTTCTTTTTTTCACTTGACCAGCCCCTTAAGCCCCTTTTTCCACCCGTGGTCCCTCGCCTCGGCACAGCATGGCACGGTTTAGGTTGGTTTTCCGCTACAAAATAGTACCTACTCAGGGTGGGCGGAGTCATCACTGCACGGCTGCATGAAACTGTGGTGACTTTGTTTTACATGCGACACACAAACGAGTGACCAGTGACTTGTAAAGCAGTTGTTTTCAGTGTAACTGAATCGTTCGAATCAGTACAGACATTGTGATCAACAGTGCCGTCGCTAAATACACCAGACTCCTCTGTTAAATATTGAGATTTTAGACATTTCCCTGTTAACCGTTGGAGATTAACCCACATATTTACGATTATTAAGTCTTTTTAACTGACCTGCAGTTCGGCATTGTTCGGTTTGATTCTTGTGTCTCGTGACGTCGCGCTCATGACTCTTCCTGTGACGGCACTCTGACCAATCAGTGGCCGGCAGTCTGGCGACGTCACCAGAGCAAGTACTAAAAAAAGTACCAGGTACTATCGCTAGTGGATACGCAAAATAGCTGTACCGTGCCGAGGCGAGTTGAGTCGGTGGAAACGCGCCATTACTGACCAAACTAGACACTCGGTGGAGTTTGAGACTCCTGCTTTAGAGCGATGCTGCACCACAATCTGGCCTACACACACGTTTGTTGACGTAATTCGCATCATGCGCGTTGGGTCTGCGTGCCCTGCTCCAGGAAGTATACCGGGGCCTTTACTGGCAAAGAACGAACACAGTCGCTTTCTCTTGGAGCCAACAACTGGACTTTAAACTAGCAATGGCTTTAGATGCATACAAATATCTTCAATACTTCTTTTTTTGTTGTTTTTAACCTTTAATTTCAGAAGCTTTTGGGTGTTCGATGGTGATGTAAAGAGGTCATGTTTGTACACAACAGTTGGTTCTGTGTTGTTGAGGTCACTGTTGTGTGGAAGAAGGTACATTGTGTCTTTGACCGTCTGTGCTGCTGCTGCTGCTGCTGCTGCTGCTGCTGAGCCTCTCACCTCTAATTGCCCCGTTCGCCTCTGACAGGCCCTGGAAAGCGAGTTTGTGTCGTGTCAGCTGCATCAGTGGATTGACCTTATTTTCGGCTACAAGCAGCGAGGTCCAGAGGCAGTGCGTGCCCTCAACGTCTTCCACTACCTGACGTACGAGGGCTCGGTCAACCTGGACACTATCACTGACCCTTCGCTCAGAGAGGTACCACACACACACACACACACACACACACACACAGTGTTGTAATGTACTTAAGTACAACATTCACGTATCTATACTTTACTTTGTGATTCATATTTCCTGCAACTTGTACTTTTACTGCACTACATTTCCTCTAACTATCTTTGTTACTTGTTACTACCAAATAAAACCAGAAGAAGAAGAAGAGTTGGTATTATGGTATGTATTTATATAGAGCTTTTCTAGTCTTGATGAGCTGCTTTACACTACACACACTCCTCTCTCTTTTGTAATATTTTTACTTCTAAAACTTACTTTTAAAAATTGTACAGTAAATGTCATAAACTAAGACTTTTACTATTGTAAAGTAGTGACTTCAATTCCTACCAAGGTCATTCTCTGGTGAGATACTTGTACTTTTACACACGTCTCCCTTAAGGTACTTTACGCTGCTAAATATGCTAGCTAGCTATAATATTGAATTTCTTCCTATCTATCTATCTAGTTGGATTTAGCTAGTTGGATAGCTAGCATGTTTAGATTAGATATTTAGATAGATATTTTAGATAGATATCTCTAGATGATAGCTTGCTAGCTTCAGAGAGATTTTCCAAAGTAATTATCTGGTAAGATACCTGTACTTTTACTCAAGTCTCTCTTTAATAGGGTACTTTATACAAGACATGTCTGAGGGGACCGTCTCGTCGAAGGTTAACTCAAGAACATGTTCGTCCGCAAGGCGATCATGTTCTTGAGTTAAAATGAGTTACAATTTATATCAGAAAATTACTTTAGAGTACTTTAAGTACAGTAAATGTGATATACTTTAAGACTTTTACATAAGTAATGTTATAAAAAAAAGTGACTTACTTGACATACTTTATTCAAGACTGCATACACATATTCATACACACGTTCCACTCTTCCTCCCTTGTTCAGCTTCGGCACAACTTCCTGTCTCTTATTTGTCCTGGCATGCTGCTCCAGCTCGCTCATGTCACGCACCTGTCAATCACCGATTATGTCATGCACATGTAACGTGTGAGCGTGTTAAGAGGAGCCGCTGACTCATCGGGTTTGCGTTGGGTTTGGCGTGTTTCTCTCTGTGATGACCTGACACAGGAGTGGATCTTTCACGAGCCAGTCTTCACATGACATAATCATATCCATGACAGGATTAAACAGATACATTATTATTACACATCATAGATCAGGTTAGTTTTCTCCAAGAGCCAAATTATGTCAGGCACGGAAGCCACAAACATTACAAACATTCTTAAGCCACTTTATTAGGTACAGCACACATGGTATTTACATAGTGCCTCTCAGTGGTGTGGTCTACATCTGTGTTTCCCAATCTTTCGACGTGGCTATCCCCTTTTAAAGATGATCCAAATCTGAATATCTGAGATGATTTTATGCATAATGTTACTACGAAAAAAAAAAAAATCTCTGAAAATTAATTTTCTGAGATTAAAGTCAGAATTCTGAATTCTGTGGGACAGTCCCACATTTTTTAATTCATATTTTTAAAACATATACACACAAATCGAAGCTAAAAGGTTGGAGAAAGTTCTGAAAAATTAGTTAGGAGACCCAACAAATACCCCCATCTGTGGGTCCCGACCCAGTGGGAAACATGGGTCTAATAACCAAATAACGATGCTTTGTCAAAGTCTATATGATATATAAACTATACTTTGAGAAACATATATTTCATTTCTTGTTGCTATGAGAGGGAAAACATTAAAAGATCCAGCTGTTGCTAAATTGAATTTTAAACTTTATTTTATTCAATGTAAACACACAAGGTTATACTTAATATCACAGGGAGAAAACCAAATATCCATCTGTGATGTGGATGTGAAGGCTCGTCTTAATTAGTGCTCATCACATCAGCTGTAATTAGCCGAGCCTGTATTGTTCTCCCGCACAAACGCATTCACGTGTCACAGGAGTGAACTGGGCATAATTAGTGAGTCCGAGTCGCAACTAACTAACTGTACACTGTCGTCTCTCAGTGAGACAAGTAAAAAAAAAAAACATCACATAAAACCACAATCAGACACATGATGAAACCTAAGATTCTGGCAATTAGATCAGCCAAATCTTCTGCAGGTGATTTGCATAGTGGTCACTTGATAAATAAAGGCGCCGCTGGAAGTGACAGTATATAAATGAGTTGTTTTGCAGACAGCAGATGGTGGATATCACAGGGAGGGACGACCAGCTCGCCACAATGCACGCCAGCTGCTGCCGTCTCTGCTCCGCCTTTTTCCACCGCAATTAAGCTATTCAGCAGCACCACAGTCGAGCTAATAGAAATTCAATTAATGAGAAGAGAAACAAGAGGAGTCTCTCCCTCGTCTATTGAGCCGCTGACCTCTGGCGATTGATCCAAGAGCTCAGTCACATCCATTGATCTGATTACAGTCTGTGAGTGTACGTGCAGCTGATTCAACGCCAGAAAAGAGACGAGCGTTGGAGTCAGGACTAAAACAGTGACGATCCATGGTGCAGTCCGTTTAAATCTGAAGTCAGAACCAGAAGTGACGTCACTGCTGATTCTGACAGTGTTCCGTATTTCTGGCTCTGGCCATCCTTAGCAAGGCTAAAACAGTCAATCAGTATTTTGCTAACCCAAACAGCGTTTTTTTATCGTACACGGATTAAAAGAAGAAAAAAAAGAACAGCACTATGTGTTTGAATGACTTAGTGTGAAACAAATAAGACAGAAGTGCAAAAATACCATGTTTTTACTGTTTACAGAAGTGGCAGCCATCTTGTAATCCTGTGTCAGTTTGTGAGGTTGCTCCAACTTGAAACTTCAAAGTAGGAACTCTGAGATTCTGACTTCCAACGAAAAATGGAACGCACCACAACATTTAGACATATAAGCATATAAGCGTGATTAATAAGGATGCTTAAAGATAATCATACAACTGCACACGAGTGTTTTTTTTCTGAATTATCGGGATACTTCAAACTCTTGCGAGAACCTCCAACCTGCAAGTGACTCCTGCCCACACATACATGCCCCATCAACCATCTACCGTATCGTCTGAATGGGCTTTCCTTCTGAACAACCGCAAAGTCCTCAGGTGCCTGAGTGAAGTCGACAAGCTATTGGTAATACTATCTATGTGACTTAAAGACAGGACTATCGTCCAGTGTCTTAAACCCAGATCAAAGTAAAACTTGATTATACTAAACAAAGCCGTCCATGTTGTTACCATTAAATCGGGCTCTCAATAAAGGAATGGATGTGTTTATTGTTTCAAATGCTCTCTAAACTCAGAAAAAAAATATTCTATTCTAAAACCAACCATGGAAAAAAATAACTCCGAAAAACAAACCAAATTTTTCTTTTCAAGTGAATGTACTACAATAAGTGGACTAAATGAATCTTCAATTTCTGCCAAATGCAAATAATTTCACCTAAATTTCACACACATGATCTTTAATGTTGGTCTATCATTCAGGTAAATTACAGATGTTGAATGACATCTGATAGCTAGGTCTACCTAACGCTCAGAAGCTAGCAAGCTCTCATCTATCTGTGCTAGCTAGCTAGATGTTTATCTAAATATGCTATCTACAGTATCTATCTGAAGCTGGAAAGCTATCATCTATAGATATCTATCTAAATATGCTATCTACAGGATCTATCTGAAGCTGGAAAGCTATCATCTATAGATATCTATATAAATGTTCCCTATCCAGCTAGCTAGATAGCTATCAGTGGCTAGTGAGCTATCATAAATAGATAGATAGATAGATAGATAGATAGATAGATAGATAGATCGATAGATAGATATCAAATCACCACTGTGTCACCACTGCTCTGATGCCACACAGATCGACCTGTGAGCGACCTGGCTGAGTCACTGAGGTGAAACATTGGAAAGAAGCCCGGCTGATGTCAGCAGCGTTCTGCTGAAAATGTGACAGTTGACTGCGGGCTATTGATTCACTCTGGGCCTGTCAGGTGAAAAATGCAGATCGAGCATTAGTCACGACAATTAAGCCATTTGAAATGTCAAGAAATTGGAGGTCATGAGAGATGAATTTTGTAGCGTATGTCAGATGAAGACGCGGCAAATGACACTCCCCCTGACTCTGTGACGTGCCGCTGGGCCCGTGGACGAGAGCGCGGTGACAGTTGTGCCGGGCACAGCGGTGGAACAGCGGTCCTTGGCTGTGATGCGTCTCCTGACAGCCGTCTCTGATGGAGAAACATGACAACAGCCCCTGGATTCAGACCCTGCTGTGCCTCTCAGAAGTAAACAGACAAATTATTTATCAGTGGAGCTCTGTTTCTCCTCCTCTGAATAAAGCAAGGCCACTTTCAACAGATTTCACCTTGATATTCTCTCAGTGATGAGACACGAGGGTTTAAATGTTTGACCCTAATGAAGGGTAATGATATTATTCAGCGGATATTGTCTGATGACTGCAGATACTTCTACTCCCACATACTGTGGTTCACATATCAACTCCTGAGCTGTCAGTCAGGAAACACCCTGAGGGAAATTCTTTGTTATTACTTAAGCATTTTACCTGCCACTTTATTAGGTACACTTGTTCAACCGGCAGCAGCTCCTTGCTTTTTGGCCTGTGGACATACCGTAGTGAAGTTCAAACCAAGCAAGTGACGTTGAACATGACATAGTTGTTGGTCTGAGAATCTCAGGAACTCCTAATAGGTTACCATAGATGGTATATGAGAAATGGAGATAGTCTTCCACCAGGGGGCGACTCTGCTGGTTGCAAAAATAACTCATTTTGATTTACAACTTCGCTAAACTTTTTCCTGAGGAGTTAATGGTCTCAGTCACTATTTCCAGCTCTTCTATGATCCTTATGTTCAGATTTAGAGGAAAGCAGATAATGAAACGTGGCACTTTGACAGCTGGTGTCGTCCTATAGTGAAGTGAAAGTGAAATTTAGCATGTTATGCCTTGGTTATGCCTTGCTGGTGCCGGAGGTCAGATCAGAATGAAAAAAACAGTTCTAGGCATGAAGAAAGTCCTCCCTGGGAGCACAACATGTCAAACCTTGAAACCGATGGACAAAAGCAGCAGTTACACAGCCACTTTATTAGGTACACATATTGTATCCCTGCACAACTCTGTCCAGTTAACATTTAACTGCACCAGATCCTCCACTGAAAACCAAGAAGGACTGATCTTTTGAAGTAAGAGTCTCTTGAACTTCCTGCCAGAGGAAATATGACAAGCAGAGTCAGTAGCTTCCTTTAAATCAAAACTTAAAGTGTTCTTTTATCATTCTGGATTCTAGGTTTTTTTTGTTGTTTTTTCACGGTTGGTCCTGCTGTTGATTAACTTTCTTTGTTTGTTTTATTATACTATTATTATTTGGGTAGTGATTCTGTTTGTACACATTGTAAAGAAAAGTGCACAACTAGTTGTTATCTGAACCTATTAAAGGGCCAGGTTCACAACCCCAAAAAAAAACCAACAACAACACTTATCTTAAACAAATTTCACAGGAAAATGATAATAGCGCAATTTGTGAGGTTTGTTTACAGTATTTTCATGTGTTTGTGTGCTTTCAAGCACTCGAGTGAAGCAATTTGCTGTGTGTAATCTGTGGCATCTGTCAGGAGGCGAAAGGTGGAGCAGCTTCATGTTTGTGTCGCGACTCAGCGTGATCCCACGCTGCTTAGCGGGTCAACGCAGAACCGTGTCTGCACTCTGTCTGACAGTGTTGTTGTGTTGCTGCGTTGCACGAGTGCACCAGGAGGGAGGACGCTGCAGCCGCTCACCTCTGAAGCCGACGACAGGACGGTGCGGCACGTTATGATGGATGTTTGGTGTTCCACCTGAGCAAGACAGTCATCGCTGGAAGGCGAGATCCTCCAGATGGCTTTGGCTGATAAGTGTCACTTATCAGCCAAAAAGCAGAGCCCGGAGTGATTCAAATTAATGAACTGCCTCTTTAAGTGCTTGCCGTCTCACACTGAGATGGAGATAAGTTTCTGACACACCTCAGCGAGGATTAGTGTCGAGGCACCTGAGCGATATTGACATGATTTGATTGTCTTGTGGACAAACATGTACTTGAGTTAACCTTCGACAAGCCGGTCCTCTTCCCCTCAGACACAAACATGAGTAAAAGCACAAGTGTCTTACCAGAAAATGACTTTGGTAGAAATAGGAGCTAGCTCTCTGAAGCTAGCAAGCTATCATCTAGAGATATCTGTCTAAATATGCTAGCTATCCAACTAGATATATCTAACTATCTATCAGAAGCTAGCAAGCTCTCATCTATCTGTTATCTATCTGAAGCTAGAAAGCTATCATCTATAGATAGCTATCTAAATATGCTCGCTAGCCAACTAGCTATCTCGGTAGCTAGACAGAAAGACAGACATCTATTTGAGATGGATGGACGATGGACGGATGGATGGATGGATAGATAGAAATTCAATATTATAGCTAGCTAGCATATTTAGCAGTCTTGTATGAAGTACCTTAAAGGGATACTTACTTAAGTATCAAGGATAGTACAAGTACAAGTATGTTACCAGAAAATGTCACTTTAAAAGTATTCAAGTTTATGACATTTACTGTACTTGTGGGTTCAATTCCTGGCTCTGCCCGTCTATATGTGTCCTTGAGCAAAGACATTTAACCCCAAGTTGCAACGTGTGAATGGGTGAAAGTTTTAGTCCTCATCAAGACTAGAAAAGCTCTATGTAAATTCAGACCATAATACCAACTCTTCTTCTGCTTTTATGAGTAACGGAAAAGTAGTGGAGTAAAGGTAAAAGTTGCTAGAGATATAAATCACAAAGTAAAGTTGAGATATGTGAATTTTCTGCCTCAGACACACACAAACACAGACAAAAATCCTCCCCCCACTCACTCTGGAAGTAATCTCGGGGCGTTGAAGGTTGTCTTGTGACTTCCAAACAGGGACATGAAGCAGTGCCGTGCAGTGCAGTGCAGTGCAGTGCAGTTTTTCCCCCGGTAACATAATCGAAACAAGAAATATGCTGATGTTTTCCACATGGCCTCCTCAGACTCAGACTCTTTATGATCTCCGTATTGAATTTCTTGATTGGAGCAGACATTTTGACCCTCACCTCAAACCTAACCTTAAATAGCCACAGTGTCAGTCGCTTGTTACTTGACAGACTGTGCTGTAAAAGAAATTACTGACTAACGCGTAATGGTTGCCAAATGTGCTCACATTTAAACTTTCACTGCTCTACAACTTGTGGGGACAGAGCCTTTTTTGGTGTTGTAGGGGATGGGAGGTGACCAGCGGGGGCAGTGCAGGTGGCCTGTACCAGCGGTGCTGTATATGTGATACACAAGGAATGTGTGTGTGTGTGTATATCTTTTCTTTTAATGTGTCGGGGGGTTGTCATTACCCTATTTGTTCTGTGCATATGCCAAGTATCTAGTTGAAACCATTTCCGGTTAGTTTGGTATTCCGTTCATAATACTTTTGATTTTACACTTTGTTTCAGTAGTTATTCTTTCAAAATAGTTTTAGAATTTAGTTTAGAATTGGTGCGTGATTCTATTAGCACACAGTGAAAATGAATGTGCATAGAGTTAGTTAAAATGGCAGGTTAGTGTTAATCCCCCCAAAAAACAATGCTTTCATGGGAAAATGATAATAGCGAGGTTATACAATTACATGAATGGTTTGTTAGGTTTGTTTACAGTGTTTTCATGTGTTTGTGTGGTTTCAAGCATTTAAGGAAAGCAATTTCCTTCTGTGGCATCTGTCAGGAGGCGAAAGGTGGAGCAGCTTCATACTTGCAGCTTCATGCTTGTTGCTTTTTATTCTTACAAAATAAAATACACGTATTCTTCACATAATCTTCATTTCTTACTCTCATCAGACAAATGCATTTCTTTTATGTTCAACATAAAAGGCCCTGAAGCTACAGCCACTTTAGAGGACAATGAAAAAAAAAACAATAAACAAACAATGCTACAACTACAAGATTTTAGCCTAATGCTAAAATGACAACCACCGGTTATTAAAGGTTTCAGACAAATGAGCAGATATTACTCTTTAACAGCACAGACTTATACGTAATGAATGTCAATTTAGGCACAAGAGAGGATGTGTGTTTTTTTGTTTTTTGTTTTGCGCAAGCTATCAAGCTAACACGAGCAGTGTAGCTAGACACTCGTTGCTAGTTTACTAGTAACAAGTAAAGTTTTTTTCTGAGTGTCTCGCTTTGCAATTTAGGTAGATAGCATTAGCTTGCTAGCACCCATTTCTGTTGCCAAACCCAAGTAAGACGCAGTATTAATGTTGTCTCCCTCCATGTATGTGTGTGTGTACTTTTATTTATATCTTTGTAAGGTCCAAAAAACTTAAAAATGTATCTTTGTGGGGACATTTTGTCTGGGCCTCACAACTTTAAGGGGCTTTTTCAGGGATAAGACCTAGTTTTAGGGTTTGGGTTTGAATTGGGTTTAGTTTTGGGTTAGGGTAATGGGCTCGTCTTCTGGTTAAACGTGTCTAAAAGGCCCGACAGACATTTTGAGGCTTAGGTGTGAAAAGTTTAATGTTTAATGTAACATACTGAGAAGGCACACTAACTGGTAAACTGTTCCTGCAGTGAAGTTATTTTGGTCATTATTTTCCTGCGTAATTAAAATGACTGTTTCCCCTCTCAAAGCAACAACAAGAGATTATACACGTTTCCCAAAGTATAGTTCCTAAATCTTTTTTTTAAGAAGGCAGGAGGAAAGCTTATAGACTTTGACAAAGCATCGTTATTTGGTAGACGTTATTTGGCATTGCTATTTGGTTTTTCCCAAAACAAGTGGGAGGTATTTTTTGGGTCCCCATACACATTTTTCAGAGCTTTCCCCAACCCTTTAATTAAGATTTGTGTGTATATGCCAAAAAATCATCAAAGAAGAACACACAAGAACTCAAAGAAAAATTGTTACAATTGTAAATTGTAAATAACTTCCAAATATTGAAAGTTATTCTGGAAAAATAGGCAAAATGGGCAAAATGTACTTAACTCACAGGATATTTTCAGGGTTGACATAGTTTTGGGGTTAGGGTTAGAATTGGGTTTAAGTTTAGGGCTGGGATGTGAATTGTGGTTAGGTTATGGTTAGCATTAGACATTAACTGGTTATGGTTAAGGTTAGTGGTAATGCTTTGTTTAGGCTGTCCAAATGAATGGAAGTCAACACAGTGTCCTTGTGTGAACCTGTGTGTGTGTGTGTGTGTGTGTGTGGGTGTGGGGTCACTACAGTGGACCACACAACACACGCTGACCTGTCCTAATTCAGCATCACCTCTGAACTTACCATGCAGCGTCCCTCGCCGTGGCATGTGCTGCCCAGTGGGTGTTTTTGATGGTGAGTGGTGTTTACAGGCGGAGGGAGGGAAGTGAAGGACTCGTCACCGCGGTGGTGAGCAGGGCGGGTGGAAGGCTGAGCGATGTATGTTCCATTGTGCACAGTGGCATTGACGGACGTCTACAAGCTCCCCTCTGATGGTGGAAGTGGCTCCAGTCACATCAATCACTCCTGCTGTGGAATGCCCCACTTTCAGTCAAGCTCTGCAGCTCGTACCATTTCTTCTTCTTTTTTTTCTCTCTTTTCCTTCTTCCCTTTGCTCACACTGGATGAAAAGAAAAGGGAAAATCTTTTGTCTGTTTAAGCGGGCGTTTTCCTAATAATAGCACTTGCTTGATTCATCCAGTGTTGCGTTGTTGGTGTTGTTTACGTTGTCGTCTCAGTCATCCAGACCGGAATTAATAATCCACAATTCATCGCGACAACAGGCGCTCATTAGTGAGTGGAAATCAAGAAAAAGGACCACTGTACTGAACTAAATGTGCTATAAACCAATCAACGCCCCATCGTTTAACATCCCTGTGATTAAAATCACATATATGTTGCCTGAAATGTCATCTATATGTCCATACGCAACCTGAAATTATCAATAGATTTTTGATTTTTTTTTATATTTCTATAGGAGATTTTTGATGACTCATCTTGTTCTCGGGGGAGGTAAACTAAGTTGTTCTTTCGATACTCTGTCCTAAACCTGATGTACCATTCAAATACTTAGTGCCATCATGGGAGTCTGCATTTTTCTGGCCTCGTTCCCTCTCAGCTGCATCATGTGTTGTCGGTTCTGGACATTTTCTCGTCTCTCTCAAACTTCCTCTTTGTTTATTATCGCAGAAATATGCCACAATGGTTGCGAGAAGTCCTCAGCAACGGTGAGTGCAGCTCACGATCGCTGGCATTTGGCAGTGCTGTCGCTATGTACGCCAGACTCCTCTGTTAAATGTTGAGATTTTAGACATTTCCTTTGCTAATTGTTGGAGATTAACTCATGTTTTCAGGATTTTTTAAAGTCTTTTTAACTGATCTACAGTCCGGCATTGTTCGCTTTGATTCTTGTGTCAGGTGTCGCGCTCATGACTCTCTGACCAGTCAGTGTCCGGCAGTCTGTTGAGGTCACATTTAACATGTTTTCGCAAGCGCGCTCTGCATCACCGTAATTACGTGACGTTTTGTGCTTTTGAGAGAAATTCCAGCAGTTTCTGAAAGCTGAGAAGTTGCACGTCAGAGCCGACGTCTGGTTATTACGGTAGTTTTACTCGCGCTGTTGCAGGAGGTCGGGCGTCTTTGTCACTAGAGCGTCTTTGTCACCAGAGAGGAGAGAGTTGGAAAAACATAGTACATAGTTTCCAAAGTTGTTTGGCTTGTTTTTGGACATTGCGACAAAGTAAATGTTACTTTAAATATGTTTTGTACTTTTCAAATTTCGGGCGACACGGTGGTCTAGTGGTTAGCACTCTCGCCTTGCAGCAAGAAGACCCGGGTTCGAGCCCCGGTTGGAATAAGGGCCTTTCTGCATGGAGTTTGCATGTTCTCCCCGTGTGTGCGTGGGTTCTCTGGGTTCTCCGGCTTCCTCTCACAGTCCAAAAACATGCAATGTGGGGATTAGGTGAATTGGACACTCTAAATTGACCATAGGAATAAGTGTGAGCGTGAATGGTTGTTTGTCTCTAGTTGTGTGTGGCCCTGCGATGAACTGGCGAACTGTCCAGGGTGTACCCCGTCTATCGCCCGATGTAGCTGAGATTGGCACAGCACCCCCCGTGACCCTCTGGTGGAGAATAAAGTGGTTAGATGATGACTGACTGACTTTTCAAATTTCAAATTTAACACTCAAAATCTGGTAACAAATGGTAAATTTATGCCAGATATTGAAAGTTATTCTGGAAAAATGGCCAAAAGCACTGACTCACAGGACATTTTCTGACCCTTTTATGGTTAAAAATAAGTCGAAGTCCAGACAGACATTTTGATATTTAGGTGTGAAAGGTTTAATGTTTAATGGAACATTCTGACTCATACTGTTAAACCTGTTCCTGCAGTGATTTTTTGGTCATTATTTGCCTGCGTCACTAAAATTCCTGTTTCCCTCTCAAAGCAACAACAATACACGTATACATGGTCAAAAGGTACTTAACTCACAGGACATTTTCTGGCTCCTTATGGCTACAATAAGTCAGGACATTTTGAGGCTGAGGTGTTCTTAAATACAGAATTAAAATCCACTGTTTCACCTTGTATCCAGACTCAAAACAAATCCTCCTCTGATGCACACTCTTACAAGGTAGCAAGGTTTTATTTGTGTGCATACTTTTGCCTTTGTTTCAAACACAATAACAATGATAAATAAAAAAACAGGGCCGGCCTGCTGCAGTCCTCGCTGGATGTCACTCCAGGTTAGTGTCTGTGCAGCGGCAGAGCCCCCCCACCCCCACCCCTGCGCCTGGAAATGGGAATGGTTAACTGAAGCATGTTAATAGGAAAAGGCTTGTCTCTTCCGTACTAACACTTGGATGACTCTGCAGGCTCTGAGGGGGAGAGGGGGGAGGAGGAGGAGAACCGAGGCGATTTGGAGTGTGCACCCTTCTTTTTTACACCCCTGCACGGCTGAGTTAGGATTTGCTTGCATTGTCAAGTAACGCATTGACCCATCACTTTGATGCATATTGACTGTGACAGCCTCTCTCTCTGTGTGTGTGTGTGTGTGTCTCGCTCTCTCTCTCTCTCCCCCCTGCAGGCCACAGAGGCTCAGATCCAGAGGTTTGGACAGACGCCATCTCAGTTGCTTATCGAGCCACATCCTCCACGCAGCTCTGCCATGCACCTGGTGAGAGCAACGAGAATTCTGGGGGGGGTGGGGGGCGCCCTGCACCTCTGGTCATTGTGTATGGGAATGTGTGTGTGTGTGTGTAGCAGTTTGTGTGTGCCTGCATAGACCTGGATGATGTTCCCCGAGAACGTCCGCGTGAGACAACGTCCCCGCCCCAATTTATCACTTCTATTCCACTTTAAGACACTTTTTTTTATGGCACAAAATAAATATTTCAGAAGTCGTCTTACCTCATGTAGGTCACAAACACACACCCCCCCGCAATGTAACGACACATTTCCCAGAGACAATTGTCTTCACTGTTTTATAGCAGCTGCTGCTGCTGCTGCCTGCATGTGTGTAAAGGGAAGAGTGCGCCCTACTGGCCTAGTCGCTCCTGCCTCTCTTTCTCTTCACCGTCTAATCCATGTAATGGCCAGAGTCGCCCTCATTGTCCCTCCAGCCCCACACACACACACGGCTCTCCTACAACAAAAACGTTTGTAAGGCTGATTTTCTCTGAGACCCTATTTTCAATTCTCTGCCTTTTTGCAACAGACGTGAACTATTTCCATCCAATTCTGTCAAAAGCGGAGCCTGGTACCAGGACCATAGTTAAAGGGAAAAAAAACGATGGGAGAACTGTAGCCATCAGTGGTTAAACTGGGAACTGCAAACCCAAATAATCTTAATCTTAATCTATCAATATTTTAACCTTGCAATATTAACTATAATTGAGTTCATGGATTTTATAACTATAACTGACAATATCCATAATGCAATGTATCTTTTTTGGCTAAAATAACCTTGTTTTTTTCATAAGCTTGTGCTTATTTTTATTTTATATTATTTAATTTTGTAATATTACTTGTTTTTTTTTGTTGTCTGGTAAATGTGAACCAAAATAAATGCATTCATTCCTTCTCAGTCATCCAGGTCATAGTTATATTCAGTAGATAGCTGTAGGCAACTGGACAGTTTTGCTTGAGTTATGTTTAACCTTAACTCAAGCCTTAAGTGACAATAACGGACAGTAAAAAAAAAACACCAAATACATGATGTTTGTCATTTTTGAGTTTGTGTTAAGGCAACAGGCCTGAAACACAAACTCATCAAAACATAAACAGAGTTCTCGGCCTGTAAACGAAAATGAAACTTGTAAATTTCTCTTTATCTTAATTTGGATAGAAATGAATGTCATGAGGATAAACCGCTTGAACGGGAATGCACTGTTCAGGAATGAGCAGCAAAACAAAACAGACATTCGAACAACTAAACAGAAAAACTGAAAGCATAAGATGGCATCACTGGAAACGTAAACAATTTGTTTTACAATAGGAAAACGATACAATTTAAATAAAAATATGAATGGATACAGTTTAAAATAAATACACAGCGTCTGTTATAAATGATGAATGACTTGGATACGTTCCGATAATCACTGTCAGCTTTAGCCATTATGTTATATCATAATTGAACATGTTTCTTTCATCTGTGATGGTCGTTCTGTGAATTAATTGTTGTTGAAATGAAGTAAAAACATGTGTTTATGCTTCTCTGTGAATCCAGCCGAATCTTTCTACATGTGCATCATCTCACATGTACAACCTCATCTGACTGTTGTGTCCAGAGGCTAAAGTTCTCTGTGTCTGATCCCAGTTTTTTTCCCTCCAACCTCCACACTAATGACCCCTTTCCATTCTTCTCCTCCTCCCATCATTCACATCCTTCCACGTGTCGTCCTCTCCGTAGAGTCCTCTCATGTTCAAGGACCAGATGCAGCAGGACGTCATCATGGTGCTGAAGTTTCCCTTCAATTCTCCGGTGACACACGTGGCCGCCAACACGCTGCCCCACCTCCTCGTACCCGCTGTGGTCACTATCACCTGCAGTCGCCTCTTTGCCGTCAACAGGTGGCACAACACTGTTGGTGAGCAGGTGACCGTTGACACCATATTTTACACATTTACCACCATAACCTGTCATTTATAAAAACAACACAATTCTCTAACTGTATAACAAATGTTCTGCTTCCATAAAGAAGAAAAAATCATGACTCATTTAACTCAGTTGACGTTTTTGTTTGTTTACATTTATGCTTCGTGATAGAGTTTATGAGAGTTTTTTCCGGTCATCCTAGTTGTTTTTGTTTTGTCAAGTAGCTAGTGAGTTATCATCTATCTGCATATCTAAGCAAGCTCTCAAGTTTAGATATCCATCTAAACATCTATCTATCTATCAATCTATCTATCTATCCATCCATCCATCTATCTTTCTGTCTATCTATCTATCTATCTATCAGAAGCTAGCAATCTATCTGTGCTAGCTAGCTAGAGGTTTATCTAAATATGCTAACTAGCTAGCTATCATCCATCAAAATATACTATCTATCTATCTATCTGAAGCTAGCAAGCTATTTATCAATAGATATCTATCTAAATATGCTCGCTATCCAACTAGCTATGGGTTAGATAGCTAGTTAGTTAGCTAGATAGACAGACAGATAGATGTAGAGGCTGTAGCACCTCCCAGGTAAACCCACCGCGAGTGTTTCCACATGTTCCTTTTCCAGACATGTGTGAACAACATTACACACAGTGCCGCTCCTCGAGAATCAGCCTCACCTCAGGGTCACGGGGGCCAAAGCAATGCTTACTGGGAAATTAGGGCCACAACTGCGCCACATTCTCCTCACACGTCTCCATCTGTCACGGCAGAAAAACGCGGAGCTCAGAGAGCAAAGAGCCGGTTCTGTGTGGCTGCTCCGGCTGCTCCCGCACTAATGAACACAGCTGCAGAACCTTTCCCATCCTGTCGCAGAGGGAAGGGAAATGTGGTTTGGCTTTTCAGAATAATGAAGATAATAAGGCCTCCATATTTTCAGGCATGTTGCCGTTTCAAAAAAACGGCTCCAGATACTCACACGCATGGATGAAATGTCTCCATTTAGTTTGACACTGTGAGGAGAAAAAAAACAATAATATGTAAAACAGATGGAAATCTTCGTGATGGAAGAGATTATGAATGAATTTGGTTCTGAGGGGACAGGTGTGTGTGTGTCTGGAAAAATTATAATATTTTTCTTGAATTCTGTCATCATCCATGCACCGGAACATTTCTTGATTTTGAGACATATCACCAGTAAATGTGTTCTTAATTTATCAGAATGAGGACGATACGGGCAAAAAAAGGGACTTTTTTTCTGAATTCTGAAATCTGAATTCTGAGATTAAAGGACTTTATTTTAAGTACATTTTATATCAGAAAATGACTTTTGATACTTAAGTCCAGTAAATGTCATAGACTTTAAGACTTTAAAACTTCATTTTCTGGTAACATACTTGTACTTTTAGTCAAGTATCCCTTTAAGGTACTTTATACAAGACTGTATATTTATGTATGAGTCTCTGTCCAGGTCTCAGAGGAGCACCAGGTTATTCTCTGGAACAGGCTCATCATTTACCAATAGAGATGGATTCTCTGGTCGGTGAGTAAGCGTCATATTCCTTTGAATCTTTTCCTTTTTTTTCTGCTGTCGCTGAAGGGATCTTCATTAGTTATTGACACTCTGTTTGGTTTTGTTTTTTCTCGTCATCCTTTTTTCCTCCACAGCCAACAGCAGTGGAAGCAACAAGCGTCAGATCACAGACTTAGTGGACCAGAGCATCCAAATCACCACACACTGTTTTGTGGTGACAGCTGACAACCGCTACATCCTGGTGTGCGGCTTCTGGGACAAGAGCTTTCGTGTGTACTCCTCCGAGACAGGTAGGTTACAGTGTAAACTCTGTTTCCTGTAGAGGTGTGTGTGTGTGTGTGTGTGCACTGACGTGTGGAGGACTGAGCACCGTGGTGGGGTAATACAGTAGTGTCACTGCTCTCTCCTGACAAGCCTTGGTGGGAAAGAAAATCACACAAAAAAAACAAAACAGGGATGACTGTGTTATAATACAGTGGAACATACTGTCAAGTAAAAACAAACAATTTATTGATTATTAAGGGTTAAGGAGTGTTCACTTTCGCAACATAATGAATCTGAAGAGTCATACGACGTTTAAAAGGAAGAGGAAATAAAGTTTTAGTTTCTTAGTGCTAGAATTGCGTAGTGCTTATCAATAGGCCTTTATCACGTCAGACTTCCCTGGAAGTATCCCTTGAAAATCGCCAAAGCAGTGTATCCCTACGTCCGGTTATTGTTCTCAACAGTTACAGCTGGACAACTTCGCTCTCTCATCTCCCAAAAGTTGGCCAAGACGATGTGGTGAACGAACACTCTAAGGTTAATCCGTCCAAACTGGAGAAAGGGTATAAGTTCTTCTACGGGAATTTTTCTTCTCATAGTCGCATTAGCAGGTTTCTGAGCCTCATCGACTGTAGGTACTCCAAGACGTGAACTAACCCAGTGTCTTACCCGAGCTATTCCACGAGTAGCTGGAGTACCGCCTGTTTTTAGCCTCTTCTGCCCACGTATTGAGTTGTGCAGGCCTCCTTATTAACCTCACCCAAGTTTTTGCGGAGGTGTTCGTCTATTGGAAAATTGTGAAAACTAACGTATGGCTGTCTTTGTTTGGATGTTAAAGAGCCCGGTACGCTGCAATAGCACAGGTGAGAGGAGGCGGCCAATAGTTACTTACTTAATAACCTTAATAAGAACCACCTGTGTGTGTGCATCTGTCTCTTCTTCAGGTAAACTGACCCAGATCGTTTTCGGACACTGGGATGTGGTGACGTGTTTGGCCCGGTCAGAGTCGTACATCGGAGGAGACTGTTACATCGTCTCCGGGTCCAGGGACGCGACGCTGCTGTTGTGGTACTGGAGTGGACGACACCATATCATCGGTGACAACCCAAACAACGGTAATCACACATATACTGTACAAATATATGTGTATAAATATATATATATATATATATGTACATGTATATATGTATATACATATACACACACAGGTTTGAATAGCTATTCTTCTAAGGACAAAACTGAATTCTGACTCTCCCATGCTATATGTATAAATATATATATATATATCTTTGAGAGCATAAATACATTTATTTTTGAGAGTGTATATATCGTTGTGAGTATATATATATATATATATTTGTGAGTGTATATATGTATCTTTGAGAGTGTATATATATATATATATGTATGTATATATATATATATATATATACACTCTCAAAGACACTGCAGATACTGTATATATACACTCACAAAGATATATTTATACAAACACACACACTAAGTCCAGTCCTTCCTAAAAAGTAGGTCAGGACCCACAGATGAGTGTTTATTTTACATATTTCCTGCCTTTTACTGACGAATTATTAAATACCACACGCGTATAAAATCAATTTGTTCGTTCATTTATCGCACATACATGCATCTGTCTTGGAAATGACCAGATTTTCTTGTCACAATTTCATACCATGAGAAAATCGAGTCCCTGTATAAAAATAAATGGGAAACACTGCAGTCCCTAAAAGCCTAAAAAAAAAAAAGTATGTTATCTGTTGGATTTCTTTTTTAAGTTGCAGAGTATTGGAAGCCAAGAGCTTTGATCAGCAGCTAAATGGAGTAATGAGAGACAGGATGTGGATAATTTATCTGATACACTCGTATGATATGTAATTCATCGCAGCGCGCCGCTTTGAAGTGGAGGCCTCGGGACGTCTTGGCTTTCAAAGAGCTTCCAGCCCCCGTGTGTGATTCCTGCTGCTCCGTTCACATTTTTAAGCTGCCGATTCCCGCTGATTGTCTGTATTTCAGAACGATCCATCAAGCTTGCACACTTGCAGCTCCAGAGCAAGTGAGGAGAGCCATGTTTGGTGAGGAGGAGGAGGAGGAGTAGTAGGTGGTGGAGGAAGAGGAGCAGAGTCTTGTGTGTGTGTGTTTTTCATTTATTCTCTGGATGGCGATACAGTGCGAGCGTGTGAGAGGAGATCTTGTGTTTCCAATTGTCACTGATTTTTTTTTTTCCCGGAGCTTGGGATTAGTCGCGAATGTCCTCTAATTAACTTCACTGAGGCGCCGACAGTTAATTAAGAATTTCAGCTTGGTTGACTCCAATTAGCGAGGGGCAATCGCACTTGTGTTACTGCAGGAGGAGACGAGTATTCCCCTGATGTTCACGCTGCAAGGATTCCCCGCTCGTCTTCCATGGACAAAAGGGAAGGAACTTATATGATCTTTAAAAAAACAACACAATGCAGCATGTGTGACCTCTGCGCTGTGTCTTGTACCCAATCCAGTGTCTGGAGCCACTCAGGAGGCACTAACAGCAGGTTTAGTCTGCCATTTATAACAAAGATTTTACTGGGTGTCAAGGACAAACACCTCATGCTCTCTCTTTTGACAAATCCTCTGTAACCCTTTTATGACACACAGTGTTTACACATGTAAAAATAAATACATCGGAACCGGAACCTGAATACTTTATTCATCTCCACAGGGAAATTTCTGCATTGTTTTATTGTGATCAGCCAGAAGAGGATTAATGCCACATGGAATATTCTTTTCTGAGATTACTGAATATTCAAAATTCTGAGATTAATCCTGACTCCCTGAATCCCTGAATTCTGAAAAAATACCTAAAAATTCAGATTTTTTTCTGACTCTCATCCCTGAATTCTGACAAAAAAATAATTTCCAATACAATCCTTGCTCTGATCCCCCAAAAATGATGACTTTTGTCATAATTTAATCTCCAAATTCTGAAAAAAACAACCTGTGAATTCCAATTTCGTCTGACTCTAGTCCCTGAATTCTGACAAAAAAATAAAATTTACGACTTTTTTTCACTCTAATCTCCGAATTCTGTGAAAATACAAAAATTTCCAACTTTTTTTCATACTCTAATCCCCACAAAATTATGACTTTTGTTTGACTAATCTCCAAATTCTGAAAAAAAAAGAATTCAGATTTTTTTTCTCACTCTAATCCCCGAATTCTGAGAAAAAACTAAAAATATCTTGTCGGCACCCTCATATGGCCCTTGTGTGCATGAGCTGAACTGCAAGCACAGCACTTTACAAGACAACGATAAGTAAAACTAATACAGATTCAAGCAGGAATTAGAAAATAAAATCTCAGAAGATGCTGTCTGATGGCCGCCAACGTAATTAATTTAGATTCGGTGATGTCAAATTTTTTCATCGCTTAGTAAAATGTGTTATGTGGAGCGTTTTCTAAACATGATATACTTGTGTGCCTGCTACAGCTTTATTCAAATCTGTTCAAACATGGATGGTCTACATTTGTAAAAAACCCTCAGGGATAAACTGTTTAATATCCACACATTAGTGTCATAAAGCACACAGAGGCTTCGAAGTCGTCTTTACTTTGGCCTAATAATTGAACAATCTTTCTCTTGGAGTCTCATTCTAGTGATTTCATGCCTGTTATATTTTCTCTAAGGTCAGTTGAAGGCAGTGTGACTCACTCCTCCCTCATCTCGCAGAAATGATGTGCCCAAGAAATTGATTTCACTCATTCTCCCTCCCCCCCAAAAAAAGGCTGCATGCGTCTCAAATGTATAATAATTAAAATAAGTTCCAGCTCAATCATGGTCCTGCCTCTCACCCTCTCACATTCGGTGTATCTGCAGCGGGTCATTGTGGCGGCTGGATCCGGTTCGTCCCTGGGGCTCTGAGCAGGTGGGGGTTTTGTGTCGTACAGGGAGATTGAATCTTTTGTTGTGTAGGTGAGATGAACTTCCTCTTCTTCTCTTCCCAGAAGCCTTTTTAATGACTGTAATCTCTAAATTCTGAGAGAAAACTAAAATTTTCGACTTTTTTCTGACTCTAATCTCCAAATTCTGAGGGTAAAAAAAATGAATTCTGACTTTTCTTCAAATCTAATCCCTGAATACTGACAAAAACTAAAGTTTGCAATTTTTTTCTTACTCAAATCTATAATTTCCCAAATTCTGAGAAAAAAAAAGCTGAATTCTTAATTTTTTTCTGACTCTAATCCCTAAATTCTGAGAGAAAACAAAAATGTCTGACTTTTTTCTGGTTCTAATCCCCTGCCTCTCACACTCGGTGTATCTGCAGCGTGTCATTGTGCCGGCTGGATCTGGTTCATCCCTGGGGCTCAGAGCAGGTGGGGGGTTTTGTGTCGTACAGGGAGATTGAATCTTTTGTCGGGTAGGTGAGATGAACCACGTCCCCTTCTTCTCTCCCTGGAGACCTTTTTTTTTCCTGACACTTGTCCCGTTCAGCCTCGACTCAGCAGCGGCTGCTGGGATTGACAGCACCGCTCTGGTCCTGGTCTCTGAGGGACACGGGGACGCTGCATTGATCACCGTCCGACTCACTGACTGGACCAGTGCAGCTGTGCATGAGGAGGAGACGTCTGACACGTCTACACATCTATAGTATGAGGACATTTTTCACTGCGTTTGCTGAACTGTAAAGATCCAGTGTGCAATTTTTAGGAGCATTTTCTTGTAAAAATCTGAACATGCTACCCAAAGTTATGTTTATATAAGTGAGTAGCTGCTTTGAAACCTTAAAATAAACCTTTTATATGTAGTTCAGTCAAGGGTCTTGCTCAACGTAGGCAGCCATCTTGTGTCACCATTCTTTCTGCAACTGCCTGAAAGGACAAATTTGCCAGATTATTTCCAAACAACATAAGAGATTAGAATACTTAAAATCTTAGATTGGGTCCTTGACTGTGGAAAAACCTGATAATCTGAGATAATCTAAATTATTGTTGACTGACAAAATACTCTAGATTCAGATTTTTTTGGACTCTAATCTCCAAATTCTGACCAAGAAAACCTAAAAATTCTGATTTTTTTCCTGGCTCTAATCTCCGAATTCTGACAAAAAAAACTCAAAATTCAGACTTTTTTTTCTGGCTCTAATCTCTGAATCCTGAAAACCCCCTAAAATGTCCAACTTTTTTCTGACTCTAATCTTCGAATTCTGACAAAAAAACTAAATGTCCGACTTTTCTCTGAGTCTAATCTCCGAATTCTTAGAAAAAAACAAAAAAATATCTGTCTTATTTCTAACAAAAATTCTGACGGCGTTACCAGCCTATTTCTCTCTTCAGTAAATATCGTGTGGCTAGGGTATGCGCAAGATGAAGTGCAAACACAGCACTTCACAAGACGATGATAAATAAAACAAATTGAAGCAGGAATTAGAAAATAAAATCCCAGAACATGCTGCGTGATGGCCTCCCTCCTGATGACATTATTTTAGATTTGATGGTCGCAGTTTTTCTATCGCTTTAGTAAGAATGTGGAGTGTTTTCTATACATGACATACTTTATTCAAATCTGTCATGTTCAAACACGGATAAATCTACATTTGTAAAAAACCCTCAGGGATAAACCATGACTAGCATTTAATATACACACATTAGTGTCATAAAGGTCAAAGGTTCACTGTTTTCACTGGCAGTACTGGAAGTTCGGCTCCAGGTGTCGTGAAACTCCCCTCGTTACCTCCCGCCGTCATCAATCATGTGACACACAGGACGACATCGAGCGTCTCTGCTGCCTTCACCCAGCATCCCATCATTTACATGACAATAGAGAGAGGGGGTGCCACTGCTGGAATACGTGTGTCACAGTCACGTTTGATTTTACTGCTTTGGTGGTTAAATGAGGACACGAGATTAAAGAGATTTTAACCTGAAATCTGTTCAGTGTTAAATTAACTGCTGCTCAAAGTATTATCAAGTCTCAGTTTTGGCCTTTAAGTGAAACGGTCTGGGCACGTCTGGTTTAGGTGATTTATTCTAATGCAGATTAAGGTTATTATAGTTAACGATAACTAACAAAATAATAGAATTGAAACTGAAACGCAATTGTGTGTTTATAAAACTGACTAAAATTGTAGTTAAAATGATCTCCCAATTCTGAGAAAAGCTCAAAATTCTGACTTTTTTCTAACTCTATTCCCTGAATTCTGAGGAAAAAAAATCAAAATTCTGACTTATACTTGATTTTTTTAGGTGACTATCCAGCCCCACGAGCCGTCCTGACCGGTCATGACCAGGAGGTCGTGTGTGTGTCAGTGTGTGCAGAGTTGGGTCTGGTCATCAGCGGAGCCAAAGGTCAGTGTGTTTAAAACAGTCCGTCATAGTTCATTCTTTTACAATTTACACATTTTTACTTTGTAAGCGACTTACAAAAGAGGAATAAGCTACATGGAAGAAGTCTTGGAAAGAACTTCACTAAATAGGAACACTGGACTGATAGAGGATGAGCGTGCAAAGGTGGATCCAAGTGCAGAAGGAGATACTGCAGGGGGAGGGGGGAGGGCAAGTGCTAGGACAGAAGATGCTCTTGGAAGAGCTGGGTTTCCAAGAGCTTCTTGAAGATAGATTCCACCAGCGTGGAACGACACCTGAAAGTAGTCTGAGTTGTCTTTAGGAGAGCATTTAAGTAGGTGGGAGCAGACCCATGAAACACTTTGTAGGCTAGCATCAGTGATTTGAATTTGATGTGGGCGGCTAAGGGTATCCAGTGGAGCTCAGTGAACAGAGGGTGACATGTGCCCTTTTAGGCTGATTGAAGACCAGGCGTGCCTCTGCGTTCTGGACCATACACCATGTTGCGGTTTCACAGCACAGGTCAGGAGGCCTGTTAGTATGGCGTTGCAGTAGTCAAGGCGGGAGATGATCAGAGCCTGTACTAGGAGCTGGGTACCCTGTTGAGTTAGGTATGGCCTGATATTTCTCATATTGAATAGTGCAAAGTGACATGACTGGGACAACATGATCTGTAAAGGTCAAGTGGTCATCAATCATGACACCCAAGTTTCTTGCTATCTTGGAAGGAGCCAGAGATAAGGAGTCAATATTAATACAGATGTTTATAATTGAAAGTGTTTCTTTTATGATATGACAACATTAAAATCTATCTATCATTCTCATTTTTGCTGGTACTGTGTGTGTTTTGGCTGGTCAGAGGGTCCATGTCTGGTCCACACCATCACCGGGGACCTGCTGCGAGCTCTGGAGGGGCCCAAACTCTACCGGTGCCCTCGGCTCATCACGGTGTCCAGCGAGGGCCACTGCATCATCTACTACGAGAGAGGCCGCTTCTGCAACTTCAGCATCAACGGGAAACTGTTGGCACAGATGGAGATCAACGATTCCACCAGGGTGAGCGAGAGATGTTCAGGCACCAGGATTCTCCGTGAAGGATGTGGATCCTTGTCCTGACGAGTCTTTAGATGGAGGTCGATCACTTCAAGGGCCTGGATTATAGTATACAGTCAAAAAAATCTTGTCTGTGATTGGGCGGTCGTTCTGCGGAAGTCCTGAGGGCCACATTGTGTCCGGCTCCGTATGGTTGTTGTGAAACTACACAAGACGTTTCCACAACAGAGACTGCAACAAATGCTTTGGCTGATGGTGAAAAGAAACGCTACGTGGCTTCTGTTTAAAATACACCGATTCGCGTGTCAATCGCGTGCGCAATGTGATCCCATGGTGTGATAGAAGCGATTCTGACAAAAAACCTAAAATTTTCAACCTTTTTCTGACTCTAACCTCCCAATTCTGACGAAATAACGATAACTAACTGAAACTGAAATGTTTTTCTTACAAAACGAACTAAAACAAACTAAAATTGTAGTGAAAAAAAATCTCCCAATTCTGAGTAGAACCTCTGATTTCTTTTTTTCTTTCTTACTCAAATCCTTGAATTCTGACAAAAAATGAAAATTTCCAACTTTTGTTTACTCTAATCTCCCAATTCTGACCAAAAACCTCTGTATTTTTTTAAAAAAAATGCAAAAATACCTTCTGAATTCTGTAGGGCTGTCAACTGGTCGATTTATGAGTTGATACATTCTGGCTCAACTCAAATTCTGATTGGTCGACTTTTTGCCGTGTTAATTTCATACAGTCTATGGTTAATTTGATTTAACCTGGAGGAAATTACCAAATTCTAATGGGGGTGTTTTCAGAGCACCCCTGTTTCACAGGTAACAGCGTGCCTTCAGAGAACACAAGAGACAGATACATTAAAGAACGTCTGGTGGTTTTATTTAATTTTGAGAGTTTCAATTTAGGCTACATTGTGGCAGCATTTTATAAAAATAGATGGTGGGAAAAAAGTTTGCAAGCAATAGTTTGCATATCACAGCTCGACTACAAACATGGCATATCGTATAAAAATGGTATGGTTATGTTGCTCCGTCCATTTTTGAATATATGAACATATCAGAATTGGCTTATTTCCATTTTTTTGTCTAATAATCGTTGATTGGATTTATAACTGCAGACACACCCACCCGCAACAACGGTGGCAGTCTATTTGTGTCTCAGCCACGAAGCTGAGCACCTATGTTCAGTGTGTTGCACACAGCCAAATAATCTAAATATTGTGCTGATATCACTAGTTGACATAGTATATTTTCGGAAATCATGGGCTATGATATTGCGCAGATGCACGTAATGTAAAGCGATTTCAGAGCCGTCAGACTCTGTCGACACCGCCCCTCCCTCTTGACTAGTCGATTTTGAGTCGACCAAGAATTTCCATGGTTGATTACAGCCCTAGAATTCTAATGTTCCTCTGACTCCAATCTCCAAATTCTGATAAAAACCTCTGAATTCTTACTTTTTTCTGACTCTAATTTCCCAATTCTGACAAAAAACTCCAAATTCTTACCCTACCTGATCTGTGCTGGAAACCCAGTTTGTTCTACGATGTGTAAAGTGCTGCTACTTCCTGTTCATAGCAGTTTTAGGGATTTTAAAGAAAATAATGTTATATTTTGATACATAGTTATTTTTACATAATAAATACACACTACAGGTTAGGTTAGGGTACGGCGTGACACTTTAATTTACGCCTCACCACAGCACGCGTTCTCATCATGTCCCTCCACTGTCACAGATGTTGTCTGTGGACTTTCTCCTCCCATCGTAAACATGCCAACACATAAAGTTGGTTAGTTTTCCTCCTGCAGGCGATTCTCCTGAGCAGCGACGGCCACAACCTGGTGACGGGCGGAGACAACGGCGTGGTGGAGGTGTGGCAGGCGTGCGACTTCAAACAGCTCTATGTCTACCCGGGCTGCGACGCCGGCGTCCGAGCCATGGATCTATCACACGATCAAAGGTCAGAGCAGGACACGTATGCCTCGATTACTAAAATAAGAGAGTTGACCCCAAAGATTACTAAATTCAGCAAAATTGACCACAGAGATCACTAAATAAGTAAACATTTGTAAAAAAAATTGCCCAAAGATTACTTTAATTTGTAAAATTGACCCCAGAGAAAAAAAAATGTAAAAATTTCTTAATAATCGTATCCAAGTTTTAGATAAGCTACTTGAGTCGTCTACAGAACACCCTGGGAAAAAAATGAATAAATAAGGTTATAACATTAGTAAGTGGATGTCTGTGGACATTCTTCAGAAATCCAAGAGCCCATTTGTTCATTTGTTGCTTTGATCATTTAGTGTTTGATAATGTCAGGGTCTGTTTCTAGGAAACGCGTGTTTGTTCTAGTTGTTTTTAAACATCAGATTTCCACCAATAAACCCTTAATAAAGGTTTCACACTGGACCTTTAGCAAAAATTGAATGATCGTACCATTATATATATTATAATAGTTCTGGAGCAAGACATTTATTTACACGTCCACTGACAATTCAGGACAGACAAAAACACCCAACAGGAACTGTCAGTGAAAAGGTTTGTTTTTTTGTTTACGTGTGTGTGGACATGTGTGTTTGTGTGTTTGAGGCGAAAACGCCTCGTGTTGGCTGTGTTTTCACGCTTGTCAGTGTGTGTTTTTCAGTGAAAGAGCCACCATCACTTCCCTTAAAATAGACCCCCACAGTTGCCATGGAGACAAAAAGTACAGCACTGAACTCATATCTGTTAAACAGACAATGGCACACACACACACACACAGACACTAATTTTATTCCCTCAGTGTTTGCATTAGTAGGAAACTGATCAGGAGTTTTAATGTGGGCCCAGATGACGGCGTAGAACGTGACAGTAGTCGCTTTGGGGCTGTGAGTCTGATGTCATCATGTGACCAGCAGCTCCTCACATCTGCCCTCTGGCCGGAAACAGAGACTTAACTTAACCAGACTCATGATTAACAGCAGACAATTTAAGACA